>NC_087064.1:51979718-52213806 GCF_963678635.1 Symsagittifera roscoffensis | reverse complement strand
CTTTCCTTGGGAGGAGGAAGGATCAGTCGAAAACCCCATCACAATAGATGAAGATGAGGGATTCTCAGAAACAATGACGCCTCAAAACACTCCTCCACAACAACCACCAGCAATGGAACCTCGTCCAGCTCTGCGTTCCATAGAGAACCTCCAGAACTCTTCTGCTGCTCGACAGCTCTTTGATTAAATGTTTTTGTAAATAAAGATTGTTTGGTTTTGATTTCGTTTTCTGTAATTAATTTCTTCAATTTCATTTTAATTATGAGAATAGATGAGAGGTTCAAGGTAAACCATTGAAAAACAATTAGAACTGAGTTAAGCGCTCCGAACTCGCACACATGTTAAAAAATTTGATTAATTTTTGCACAAAAATTCGGAAAAACACTAGAAAAACTGTACACAATTAAAAAAGTTACCTAATCGATATTGCATCTTGTACACACTTTTAACCTTTTGTAGAAAAAATTGAAACACTTTTTCGCATTTTGTCGAAAAAAAGTAAAACACTTTTCGCATTTTGTCGAAAAATTGAAACACATTTTGCATTTTATCGAAAAAAGTAAAACACTTTTCGCATTTTGTCGAAAAAATTGAAACACTTTTCGCATTTTATCGAAAAAAGTAAAACACTTTTCGCATTTTGTCGAAAAAAAATGGAACACTTTTAGCTTTTTGTAGAAAAAATTGAAACATTTTTCGCATTTGTAGTGAAAAGTGAAACACTTTTTGCATCTTGTTATAAAAAAAGGAAACACTTTTCGAATCTTCTCAAAAAATTTGAAACACTTTCCGCATTATGTCAAAAAAATTGAAACACTTTTTACAACTTGTTAAAAAAATTGAAATGTTTTTTGCAATTTTTTGAAAATCAAAAGAAATGTTACATCTTTCTTAGATGTTTGAAGTTTTTTTTGCAATGTTTTTGACAACGGTGATTTTTTTTCGGTAATTAATGGTAACTTTGTAACGTATGAGTGAAAATAGATGGAATATCAGAAGTTTTTCATTGAAAAATTGACATGATCACTATTTACAAATCCATAACCATCAATAAAACAGTCAATTTTTTTAACAATTCATGTTCAAATTTTGAGTTTTGTACTTTACGAACTCTTTCTAGAAAAGCTGAACCAATAGTTTGTGTGGAAGCTAGTTTCTGGTTGGGAACATAAAAAGTGACGTTTGAATTTTTTGCGTAACAGTCTTTTCTTTGCAACACTTGGCATTTTTTCTGCTCCTTTCCATCTCAAATTGTGATGAACAGCGCGGTCAAGTTGATTGATAACTTCGCCAGAGTGTAAAGACAATCGATAATTTGGTATGTGAAATGAAAATTACCCAATCGTTGCAAAATTTGATCGAAAGATGAACCAATCAGAAGTATGTGAAACTTACAATTTTCCAAAGAACAGTAAGAATTGTGGGTAGAGACACAAAAACTATTGGTTACTATATACTTTTCGTAAAAATCACTGGAAACGGAAATAAATAGCGATTTTTGACAATACTCTGAATAAAAGCTGGGAAGAGCTTGACACATAGCTGCAGCCATCTGAAACAATGATTTTTGCTGAGAATTGTGGATTTATATAGGACCACTAACACCTACAACAATTCCATATTTGGAAATTTCCCTCAAAAATTCCAATTATAGTTCTATTTCCTTTTATGGTTCAGTGAATGACTCATATTGTTTACTTTCAATTTCCTTTAATCTCAAAATCATTTCTCTCATTTCTCTTCATCTGATCAGTCTGTTCTTCAAAAATGTTCTCAAGAAAAAACACAAGTCCCAATTACATTGAATTCTCAAAAAATCAAACAAGAATTGGGAGATTTGCTTGGTCCCAAAAAACCTACAAAGGGAAAATTTATTTTGAGCCCTGCTTTCAACTATTCAAGAAAAATGAGTTGGGACAACTCGAAAAAAGACAGCAAGTCTATCTCGGTGAAAAAGAAGGAGAAGCAATCTCAGCAATTAGAAATACTGTTGTTCACGATGCTGAAAACCTTGGACTCGTTCCTATATTGGAACTCACTTCTGACAAAGAGTCAACTATGGATCAGGAGCTTGCCAACTGCAACAAAGTGTATGACATAGCAACATACAATAGAAGACAAGTTTGTGTCACGATCAAGAGGTACAATATTAACAAACCTCCCTACATTCAGATTCGACTGTTCACCGCAAAAGAGAATGAAGCAATGAAACAAGTTGCCTATGTCAACTATACTTTGAACGAATTCAAAGAACTGTCCCAAATTTTGGGAGACTTTATATTTGTTGAGAACTGTAATGTACAAAAATTTGTGTTATTTATGTTTTTGTCTTGTAATTTAGCAATTTATCCTCAAAATCATTTTTCATTTAGTATTGGTGTTGAACAGTATGAGTTGGAATATTGGTTTTTTCAAGAAATTTACTCTTAAAACTTCACAATAAATTGGGACTTTTTCATATTGTTCTAGAAGAAAAGTCCCAAAAAATTTCACTAACAATTATAGAATCTCAAAATTTACCCAAACTTGCAGAATTTGGACGTAGACTCACAAATATCTCACTTTGAGTGGACTCCGCATAATGGTAGAAGAAAAATTCACATAGGATACCGATCTGATACCAAAAAATAGATCTTGTAGAATATCGTAGAAATGGAAATCAATGGAAAAATAATCAATCTTTACAACTACAAAGAGAAGAATATGATAAATTACTTGATATGCTTCCTTCATTACTAGGTTATTTAGAGACCTTCAAAAAATCTTGTATCATTATTGACGAAAGCACTGTAGAAAATGAACGTACAGAAATTGAATGAAACTCTAAGAGTTTTAGAGATTATTAGGCAAGATTTCTCATCAAATACAGAAAGAAAAAATTTATTTCTTTGTACCTGTATTGTTTTGAACCCGGACATAAATTTAAAAGAAATGGACCAAAAATTTCCTTTTGGCGGACTAATTGGTTACGGAAATTCCTGTATGGATTACTTTTTTGCAAACTCCGAAATTTTTAGACTACATGCAATTCTACATGACTCTGCTGGATCTGTGAAATCTACTACAAAAAAAGGTCCTGGTTATTGTTATGTTGCACCTGGTCTCCCCAGTTCATGCTTTCTTGGTCACGTGACTGGATTATTTTTCTGATTATATGTTAAAATATTTGCTTCATCAGTATATGCATTGTTTGATTGTTAATCATTTTAAACAAAAAACTTCAGAGAAATCAGTTAACAGAATGAGTCTAGTTGTTTTGGATATTGAATGTATTGAAAGCAATATAGTGAAAGAATTAGTAGTTTATAAGGATGGACAAACAGAAGGATATTCCATTCTTCCTCCCAAAAAATTCAAACCAACATCCCAATCTTTTTGGTGTACACAGCATCTTCATGGAATCAATTGGAGCAGTGGTTACGAAAAAAATACTGAACTTGAAAAATTTTTGAAAAATCTAGAAGCCACAGACACGGAATTTTTTGCAAAAGTTTATGAAAAATGTAAGATTCTATCAGAATTTTTGGAAACAAAGATTATTAATTTGGATGACTACGCTCGCCCTAAAGTTCAGTTTTTGATATTCAAAGATGAAGAATATGATTGGAGGTGTAGCAACTACCCATTTCGTCATGCAAAAACTCTTCACTGTGCAGAAAGAAAAGCATTTGCATACGGAACATGGACTCGATGTTTTTTTAACAAATTGTAAATTATATTATTCTTAATGTACTACCATTTTCAAACTTTAATTGAATTTCATTGTCAACTTTTTCTTTTTAGAGTTAAGATGGTCGATCAATGTGACAAGCCCGTAAATTTAGGAAATTTTGTTTTTGATGAAGAAAATCATGAACAAAAATCATGGAAATTGTTTGGACGTACATGTAATAGATCTCTTTTAGTTTTTTGTGCCAATTTTTTGTTATAGTTTTGATGCTAGTATGTGCAATCGTTCGAATTATGTTATCTACAACATGTGAAGAAACAACAGTTTGGGTAGCTATTTTATCAAGTACAGTCGGTTATATTCTACCTTCTCCAAAGCTATGATTAAAATAATATCTACCAAAGAACGAATTTTTATTTCTTTAGTTGGACCAAGTGGATCTGGAAAATCGCATCTCATTTTTGATTGGTTGAAAATTGGTACTTTTCAACCAGCATTCGACAAAATTTTTTATTTTTATCAACATTATCAACCTCTTTATAGTCAAATGCAAAGAAAAAACCTTAAATTTATCCAAGGAGTAGATTTTGACTTGATTGAAAATCTCCCCAATATTGGAACTAAGTATTTGCTTATATTTGATGATTCTTGTGAAGAAATTTCGAACTCCAAACAATTTGTATAAATTGCTACTGCGGGGAGACACAGGGGTCTGAATACAATATACATCAAACACAAATTATTTCATCAAAGCAAATTAGGACGAGATGTAGAGTTACAAAATACACACATAGTTTTATTCAAGTCGCCGAGGGATGTTTTACAAATCAATACATTGAGTCAACAACTAGGTCTAGGATCTCAATTGAAAGAGTGATATCAAGATGCAACACCTTATGGTCATTTACTTATTGATTTAACCCCAAAAACAGTTGATTCACTTAGGTATTGCACTAATAGTGGCTCAGTTCCAACAAAATTTTACTTACCAGCTGGAATAGAGACAAAGTTTTTGGACGATGGGTACACAATACGTCTCTATTCTCCCAATATTTCAAAAATTTTCCCTAAGGCTTCGAAAACATCTCATTCTCAATTGCCCAAAAGATTTCATTCAAATTCTGAGCGAGTGTTTAGTAAACCTATTAAGAGGGGAGCTTCGAGATCTTCGGAAAGAAGACGTAGTAAAATATCGAAAAGAAATTTCAGAACTAACACAAAAAAGAACTCCTCTACACAAAAGAAGAATTATTTTAAGTTCAACTAAAGGGTTAAAATTGATATCTATCATCACCCCTTTTGTCATTAAACGATTGACATAGTATGGAACAGTTTGTTTTAATTCCGTACTCAGTTTATCGATCACAAAGTACACTTCCAACAAAACAAAAGTTGGAACAAAAGCAAGAAAAAGAGGAGATTTTACCAAAAAGTTTTGATTCTGTTTACAGTGCTGTAAATGCGAGGTTGAAAACGAGCAACAATAAGCATATTATTGATTTAATTTTGTATTCTCCTAGAATTAAACTCAGCCAGTAAGACAATATTATATTAGATAATCGAGATACAAAAGAATCTATTGTAGACTTTGTGTGTACACTAAAGCGAAAAAATACCGAATTTCCAGATATTTACTTTACTATTTTGGAAGCAACTCAATTTCCTCCTAAACTTGTTATTAACAAGAATGTCAAAGCAAAAGATAGAGGAACTTGGATCCCTTTCAAATTCTGAAAAGGTAAGACTAAACAGATTGTATTCTAGGGGCAGAGGTGCGTTCGGTTCTATTCAAAACTTGAGTAAAGCGAGTGGTTTATCAAAAAAGAAAGTAGAAAAGTTTTTACAAACCAAGACATCGTATACAAAATTTGGTCCACAAATCAGGTCTTTCCGAAGACTTCAAGCGTTTTCTAAATATATCAATGAAATCTGGTGTATGGACTTGGCTTTTGTAGACAAGTTAGCTAGTCAAAACAATGGAATCAAGTATTTATTAGTTGCTGTAGATATTTTTTGGAGATTTGTCAGAGTTCAAACAATGAAAACAAAGTATGCCAAAGACACTTGACAAGCTTTTAGAAAAATGATTTCTCGAAAAAACACTCCTGAAAAACTTTGGGTTGATAAAGGAACAGAATATGGGGGAACTTTTAAAAAGTTTTTCAAGGAGAAAGACATTGAAGTTAACTCAACAATGAGTGAAACAAAAGCTGCATTTGCCCAAATTTGTGTCCAAATTGCAGCAATTTGTTTCTACATTGAACTGCCGCAAAAATCGATCAATTGGAAAATCTCCCAGAGATGAGAAAAACAGTGATTTTTTATCAATATTGTATAACAAATCATTCAAGAAATATACTAAACCAAAATTCAAAATTGGTGATAGAGTTAGAATTTCGAAAAAAGATATTCCGTTCCGAAAAGGATACAAGCCACAGTTTACAGATGAAATTTTTGAAATTTCGGCAATATCTACAGAAAAACCTCCAACATACATCATCAAAGATCTCGAAAAAGAAGAAATTCTGGGAAAATGTTATGAAAAAGAGCTGAGAAAATGTTCAGATTAGTGGTGAGTCATTTTTTAAATTGAGTTTCTATCGATCAGTTGTCATGGATTCTTTTACTATTGAGCTAGTTTCTAATGCTTCTTTTAATTGTTATCCGAATAACAGTCTTAGTTCCTTTACAAATTTTCTAACGGAACAAATACATCTAAAAGGAGAATGGGAGGTTGCTATTTCAGAAATACCGTACCCTTCTTTGTATCAAAACGTTACAGAGGGAAAGTTTACTTTCGTAGATGGACGAGAAAGTCCTGAGGAAAAAAGAAAGATTCAACCGATGCATGTTGAACCTGGATTGTATCCAAGTATTGTTGATATAGTTGTAGCCATGAATGACAAAGCTCAAAAACGTATATGCGCACAAAAATATGAATATAACGGAATTTATGTATCAGTAGATAAGATTACACAAAAAGTTGCCATTCATACCTGAGGATCAATCAGTGTTTGTAATTCAAACTGCTGATTTGAGTCACATTTTTGGTTGTGATTTGAAACAAAATCAGACAGGTGTTATAATGAAAGGAAAAGGACCACATTATCCTCAGTATTCTTACGACATTATAAGAATACATTCCTTAATGATTTATAGTGATATTATAGAATATAATATAGTAGGCGATACAAAAACTCCATTACTGCGTTGTATTCCTTTCATTTCCAAAGTAAAAAATGGAGACATAATATCTACAGGACAGTACATGAACTATCAATCCTTCACAAATCTACAATTTAAAAAATTATTTAAAAAATCCTTCCACAGCATAAAAATAGAACTAAGGGATACTACAGGTGAAAAAATTCCTTTTGTGTCCGTAGGAATTACACGAGTTGTACTCTTGTTTCGCAAGATTTCGGATAATCATTTTTGATTTATACTTCATACGAAATGGTTTCTCAAAGTTCAGCTAATTTTCCTATTTTTCGTGGACATGCAAGGCAGCGTGGAAGAGTATTTGGTGCTCTTGCACAAACTCTTGGGAGAACTGCAATTCCATTCATTAAAAAATATATAGTCCCAGCTGCAAAAAGGATCAGATTTATTTGAAATTGCCGCTCCAGAGATTGGAGAAGTTGTCAGTGGACGAAAAAAACTCAAAACGTTTGCAAAAGATGTTGGAACAAAAACAGTTCGAAAACAGCTGGGAGGTGGAAAAAAAAAGAAATGTAAGCGTAGAACAAGAAGAACCATTTCTCGAAAGAGTAGTTCAAAAATCAGTCGCTCTCGCAAAGACATTTTTGACATGATAAAATGAGTGTAAATCAAAGTAGTCATTTTCGGTACGGAGCGTTTACAAATTCTTCTTTGGAGATTTTTGATAAAGTCCCAGTTTTGGAAACAATTATGTCATCTTACACACAAGAAGTATTCCCCAGTACTTTTCTGGATGAAAGCAGTATTGAGTTTGAATTTGAAACGGATCGTAATCTCTACTTGGATATGCGTGATACCCATCTTAGCTTAAAGCTTCAATTATTCAAAGGAAGATTGTTTGATGCTTTCAAAAAAAAAGCAGAACATAAAGCAAAATCGGAGGAAGATTCAGATGAGGAACCACAAACTTACTTAACTTATGTAAACAATCTACTACATTCTCTATTCTCCAACTGTGAAGTTTATTTTAACAAAACAATGGTTTATAATGCCAATGGGTTATATCCTCATAAGGCACAGATATCGAACGAATTCAACTCGTCAGCAGTGAGTAATAAAGGAATTCTTGCTTGTCATGGATACAGTTTTGAAGAAAATCCTGATGCATTTGATATGTATCCATTCACTGATAGAGCAAATTCCTTGGGAACAGGGATAACTTTTTCACTCTATGGGAGGCTCGCCATTGATTTGTTTACTAGCGAAAAACTGTTGCTACCAAATACCAAAGTTCGAATTAAACTTATTCGAGCTAGACCTAATTTTTACATGTTATCTGATAATCCAAATATCAGTCTGAAAATAGTTGATTGTTCACTGTTTACAAGAAGAAATTTAGTAGCTGAACCTAATCATCAATATTTGCAATGGAATCTGGAAAGGGAACCTGCTCATTACAATTACATGGAAACTATAGCAAGAACCTTTATCATTCCATCTCGTCAAAACCAGTTTATTCAGGAAAATGTTTTCAATAATGCCCCAATCAGAAGGATAGCTGTTGCAATGAATACAAATTCGGCTGTTGCGGGATCTTTTCATGAAAATCCTTTCATTTATCAACAATTTCATTTGAGAGAGCTTAGAATTATTCGGGGTGGAAGAGCAATTAATTCATTAGATACAATTTCTCCTGGTCGACCCTATGTTACAACAATGAAAGCAATGCAGTTTAACGAAGATTTTCCAGCTCTTCCTATGGAAGATTTTCAAAATCACTATATTCTAGTTTTCGACTTGACTTCACTACAGGATGCCGCTGAACACTTGCATTATCCAGAACTTAGTGGAGAAAGCTTGAGATTAGAAATGTTTTTCCAATTTCCCTTGGAGCAAGTAACGGAAGTGATAGTCTTGGGATAAAGACTATCAAATATTCAAATTGACAAATTCGGAACAGTCGCTAAAAATGTTCAATTTTTTTGAGTTTTCAGGTTCCTATAAAAATGTTGTAACTTTTTTGGGACTTTTCTTTGTTATTATCTCTGTACTATCTATATTGTTTTTCTTCAGACCAAAAAATTCCAGAAAAAATAGAGAAGGAATGCTGTTTACTTGAAAACCCGAGACACTTCTTCAACCTAGTCTGTAAAACAGTATTCAATAAACTTTGCCCACTATATAAGGCTTGTGTATGGGACTTTGTTGATTCAATTCCTAAATGTGTGTAAGTCATTATTCTTTCTTTTTTTTAGCCTAAAGTACACTATCAAACTATCAATGTCATTTTTAGCTGTAAATCAGCCTACAACTGCAAAGATGGATAATTTTTCATTTTCGCAAATTATTGAAATAATTCCAGAGCTCAGGTTCAAGTACATGGGATCATACCCTTCTGATACAGTACCTCAACTAACAAAATACTCTTTTGCAATTATTACCTCAGCCCCAAGCAATGATAGAGGAGAACACTGGATTATGATTGCTCGACTGGATAAAAGCTACTACTTTGCAGATTCTTTGAGAAGAAAGAGATCAACTTACCCCTTTTTGACGAAAAAGTTTCGACGAATGGTTCCTCGAAAGCTACAAAAGACTGATAATTTGTGTGGTTTCTACGCAATTTATTCAGCTTTTCTCCTTTTTAAATTCTTCCAAAAGAACTTGAATAATGTTCATGATGTGTATGTTTTGAATTTTATCAGTAATTTTATGTAAAAGTGCATTTTTTTGTAAGTGTAAATTTTTGCAGTAATTTTACTATACGATGTAGTGAATTGTTTGATTATTTATGTAATTTAACTTTTCAAATTCTTTAAATATTTTTACGAAAAGCATCTTAGCAACTAACCCTTTGATTAAATACGGAGAATGATGATGGAATATGGATGTTGTAGTCCTCCAGTTGAAAGAATTAACGATAGAGTAGATAAATTTACGAAAACTGTAACCAACTTCTAGTAAATTGTATAATTTTTTTAAAAGTTCACTCTCAGAAAGATGGAAAAATTATTAAACAAAAATATCAGAACCAAAAAAAATATGATATCATGTTTTTCTCAGTGTAAACTTTCACCGTGGCAGAGCAATTGTTAAATTTGGATGATAATTTTTTGGAAAATTTGGAAATTTCTAAGGATTTTTTAAAGATTAAAGACAAAGTGATGAAAGAGAACTGAAATTAATCGTAGCTAGATATATGACAGAATAAATAAACCAGTTGAGGTAAAAATAAATGAGATAATTATGTGAAAAAAGATAAAATAAATCATAAAATAAATAAGTGTAATGAACCTGTCATCCGTTCTCCAGATAACCTGGGGGAAAAGATTAAGTGGGATATAAAAGTAATCAACCGTGAGGAGCTGTCAAGATTCCCCTGATATCCCGTGGAGCGGAATAACTAACCTGTCAAAGATAATCCCCTCTTGACATTTTTCCCCAGATAACCTGAGGGAAAATAAATAACATGAAATGAGAATTTAAAAAGATTCTTTCGAGAAAAAAAATATTCTGTGATATATTAGTTTATGATCCCATACTCTAAATCGAAGCTTAATTTTTGTCGAAACTTACCATCTAAAACTTACCATCCAAAAAAAATTTTTCGATTTTTTAATATAAAAATGTTTTTTCAAGCTAAAAATGTATTTCCAAGTAAGACTTAAAAAATTTTCAAAAAATTTTCTGCAACTTACCTTCTGAAACTTACCATACCGAATTTTTGTAAGACAAGATAGTCCTTACATATCACAAATCGTAGAAGTTAGCTAACAAACGCAAATATCGGCAAAAATTTTTCTGAAACTTACCATCTTACCATCTGAAACCTCGTATCTTAATACATTGGGAAACCTATTCCCTATCCTAATACATTGGAAAATCTATAGCCTATCTTAATACATAGGTTGCGGACCGGATACTCTATAGCCTATGTTAATACATGGGGGTCCGCAGGCACCCCCCTGATCAGCTCACCCTTCTACTACTAAGATATAAAAAAATAGAAAAAAGATCGAAAAGAAGGATTGAAAGGGAAATCGAAAAAAGATTAAAGAAATTTAAGAAAAAAAAGAATAAAAAAAACATAGAGTGAAAAACAATTATATCAAAATGAAGAACAGAAAAAGATTGAAAAAGAAGGACTGAAAAAAAGATAGAAAAAAAGAAAGATAGAAGAAAAAAGTAAGAAAAAAGATCCAAAAAGAAGGATAAAAAAAGATTAGAAAAAAAGATAGAAAAAAAATTGTCGGAAAAAAACATCAAATAGATTGAAAAAAGATAGAAAAAAAAGACAAAAAAGAAGGATTGAAAAATAAGATAGAAAATTAAAAAAAAGAAAGATTGAAAAAAGATTGAAAAAGGATTGAAGAATCAAAAAAACATAGAGTATGAAAAAATATCGAAAAGAAAAACAGATAAAGATTGAAGAAAAAATCTTTAAATTTTCTGAAATTTTATGAAAAATCACAAAAAAACATTATATCTCGAAAACTAAAAAGATTTGAGCAGTCATATTTGGAGGCAAGTATTGTAACTCCTGAGAGTACACTGACAGCACACAACAAGGTAAGGAATTTCAAATTTGGGGAAAAAATTAATTCAACTTTTGAAAAAATTACAAAAAACATCATATCTCGACGAATACTACAAGGATTTGAGCAGTCATATTTGAAGGCCAGATTCACAACCCCTGAGTTACCATGACAGCGCACAACTAATGGCAAGGGATTTCAGAATTTGAAAACAAAAAAAAATAATTGGTTTTGAAAAAATCACAAAAAACGTCGTATCTCAAAAACTACAAAGATTTGAGCAGTTATATTTGGAGGCAAGATTTGTAATTCCTGAGAGTACCCTGACAGCACCGCACAACAGGGTTAAGGTTTTCAAATTTTGAACAAAAACAACCGTTAAGTTTTCTGATAATTTTTCGAAAAATCCTTACGAAAACGTCATATCTCGAAAACTACAAGGATTTGAGCAGTCATTTTTGGAGGCAAGTATTGTAACTCCTGAGAGCACCCTGACAGCACCCAACTAAAAGGTAAGGCTTTTCAATTTTTGAAAGCAAAAATTACAACAAAATTTAAGTTTTAATTTAGGGAAAAATAGATATTATAAAAATAAAAAACAGATCGAAAAGAAGGATTGAAAAAGAAATCGAAAAAAGATTGAAAAAATTTAAGAAACAAGAGAATCAAATAAACGTAGAGAAAGAAAAAAATATCGAAAAGAAGAACAGAAAAAGATTGGAAAAGAAGGATTGAAAAAAAAGATAGAAAAAAAGAAAGATAGAAGAAAAAGATAAGAAAAAAGATCGAAAAAGAAGGATAAAAAAAATTAGGAAAAAGGATAGAAAGAAAAGGATCGGAAAAAAACATCAAAAAGATTGAAAAAAGATAGAAAAAAAATCAAAAAAGAAGGATTGAAAAAAGATAGAAAATTTTAAAAAGGAAGATTGAAAAAAGATCGAAAAAGGATTGAAGAAATTTAAGAAAAAGGAGAATAAAAAAACCTTAAGAAAAAAAAGATCGAAAAGAAGAACAGAAAAAGGAAGAAAAAAAGATGGGAAAAAAGATAGAAAAAAATTGAAGTAAAGAAGGATTGAAAAAACGGTAGAAAAATAAAAAAAAGATAGAAAAAAGATCGAAGAAGGATTGAAAAAAAAAGTAGAAATTAGAAAAAAAAGATCAAAAAAGAAGGCTAGAAAGAAAAACAAAACATCGAAAAAGAAAGATCGAAAAAAAGATAAAAAAAAGAAAGATGAAAAAAGATCGAAAATCCAGGATCGAAACGATTGAAAAAAAATAGAAAAAAAGATTGAAAAAGAAGGATTGAAAAAAAAAGATAGAAAAAGATGAAATAAAGATCAAAAAAGAAGGATCAAAAAAGAAGGATTGAAAAATAAAAAGAAAAGATAGAAAAAAAGAGAAAAAAAAGATAGAAAAAGAAGGATCGAAAAAAATTAGATAAAAAGATAGTAGAGAAAGATCGAAAAAGGAGGATCGAAAAAAGGTTGAAAAAAATCCAGATAAAGATTAAGCGAAAGAATTGGAGACAACCGTATTGGAGACAGTAGCATTATTTTGAACTGAATCGTCGAAACCAAATTGAAAGTTGAAAAATTAGGAGTCGGGTAGACAGACATAGTCAAATTAAATGAAAAAGCAGATAAATAGACAGACAGACCTAATTTGGCCTCGAAAAAAAAATAAAGAAAAGTTATCGACCTTGCGCAAAAGTAATTGAAAAAAATTATTCTTAAGCATTGCAATATATGCTACAGCTTGAACATGAAATTTTTTTTTCGTTAAACATGCAAAATTATTATGCTTTAACATGGGAGATAGCTGTCACTCGCATTTAAAAATAGTATAGATTGTTTAACGTTTGTTGAGTGTGGTGAAAGTTGGGGTTAAGAAAGCTGGGCTCAAGAGTCAGAGACTCTTGACCCCATTACACTACAAAATTTAGAATCATGAGAGCCTAAAAGCTGTTAATAAATTCCTCCACTGTAGATAGAAAAAAGAACGTCTCCATGGCCCGGTCCCAAGATACCTCAACCTGCAAAGTCATTGAAAACAGTTCTCAGTAACGTTTAATTCTTTTTACTGGAATAAGTTATACCTCACTTTTGGACCATTCTTTTTCTTTAATGTTGCAGGGGTAATATCAAACTTTGTATTTTTACTGGCAATGAATTGCATGTATTCAATTCATTTTCAATAGGATTTTGCAGGATATTTTTTTAAAAAACCAAATCAGACAAAATCAGCTATGTAGATAAGCATATCTTGGATAGAAAAACGTTCAGAAATTTAAAGCCTATAGGATTCGTAACATTGTTTTGCCAAGTTTTTTTCTAATTTGAACCTGAAAATGTTGACAAGGTTTTTAAAAATGAGGCGGTAGTTGATATTTGCTAGTTTTCAGGATACTTATGTTCATCTACTTTGAAGGGTTAAATTCGATTTTTTAGCTTTGAAGGTACAACAATCTTATCTTTGCAGCCATCTTTTGTAAAGTTAAGTGATTGGACGTTTTTGATTTGGCATCCTATTTTCTGCAAGCAGAGACACTAAAAAGTTCCAGATGTTTTCTGGCGTTAAATCATCGCAAACAATTGTTAAGTTTATTCATTTTATTAACACAAGAAATTTAAAATGTTAAAACTAACGTTTTCGCACATTTTGTGCATCATCAGGATTAAAAACTTTTTAGCAATATTTACAGAACGATCAAAGATCTGAAAAATGAGAAACATGTCTAAAATTGCTCTAAAACATTTTGACTAATCAAGTATAAAAACAACTGTAATTACATAATAAATTACGTAATCATCAATAATTTTTTCCTGTTAATTTCTGAGATTGGTAAGTTTTTTGTTCTTTCATGGTTATAAAAATTTTAATTTGGGAATATTTTTGATTCTGACATGTCACTTTTTTTAACATTTAGCCATGTTATAAAAAGACTAAAATTTTAGTGTTTATTCCCGGTTCCTGAATTCATCGCGTGTGTTAATCCTCGGCTTTCCCTCCAAATAAGCAAAGCGTCTAGTGTGAGTAGCTTATGAGTGTTGACTTTTTGGTCTATAATCTCTGAATTCAGCTCAGCAGTACCGACTACCTCCTTATTATAGAGAGTTGCAAAAAGTTCGGACAGACAGAATTAAATAAAAAGAGAACTTTTCTAGACATCAACGAAAATTAAAACTGAAATAAACATAACGTCGCAAGTTCAAAAAGAAGAATTACGGGATCTACCTAACAATCCCCATTTCAAGAAAGGGGAAGATATTGTTAATAAGATTACCTGCAGCGAACTTTCGACCAATCAGAATGAGGCAAAATTCGAAATTACTGTTTTTATTTACAGGGATGGAGATTCTTCAGTAGATACATTAGGGGGGGGAGATTGTTAAGTTGATCCGAGTTTCGCTCAAACCTATAACCACGGCGGGCAATTGCATCCGAAGCGTCGAAATGCTTTATTGTAAAATCTGGATGTTCATTGCAGTATTTAAAAATTAAGCTAGCATAATCATCGGATAATCGACAATCTCGCATTTTGAATTTGGCCTGACAAAAAATTCGAGGTTGTTTAGCTTCAGATTTTGCCTGCAAAAAAGCGTCGAAAAGCTCTTTTTAATTAATTCTGTCTGTCCGAAATTTTTGCTTCTAACTATACATTCTAACAAGTGTTGCCTTACTGGGGAGTCCCCTTTGCGGTGTTCATCAACCCTTGCGGCTAAATGTCGGACATAGGTGGTGTTACTTTCACTACATGTAAGCTTTTACACCACTTTGGATCTCAGTTCACGAGCAAAGGAATTTTTGAGGGATGGCAAGAATGTTTTCAATTTTCTTGTAGTAAAAATTATTTCTGACCGGGATATTTGAGGAACCTTTGCAGCTAACAGTTGAGATGGATTGCCTCGAGATTGCATTGTAAAAAGGGGGATGAGTCTTTTAAACATTCATCATTTCTCGGTTCTGATGCCTTCACCTCTAAATTTTTCTTTCCCTCAATGGTCTTGTTAAGAGTTTCAAACACTACCCTGTCCGACGAATTTTTCGGATAGTGATTTTCAATCCATTGCTTCCGATTTTTTTTCAATGCCTGGTCAAAACTTTCCCATGTTGAGGTACCTCTGAAAACCCTATGAACCGTCCCTTCAACAACGTTTCTTTTGTACTGCAAATGTGCGAAACCTCTGAAGTTTAGAATGATGCCGGTATCAGTAGTGCCACTATCAGTATCTTAAGTACGCTTGAAATGGACAATATCAAAAATATGATTCAGAAATACCTGGATTATATAACTGAGGTTTAGTTGAGCCAAAACACTTGACTAATTGTGAAAATACATAATTAAAACAAATGGATATGTTTAATTCTTGTCAAAAAAAAAATTACTCAGAGCAATTAGCAGGGAAATAAAATTGTAAGACACGAACGTTTTCGCATAATTGTGAATCATGAGGTTCAAAAGAGTTACACTGTCACAAACTGATCATCGAGCATAAAAGTTTGGCTAAGGCACTCATTTATACAAAATAATAAACATCAACCCATCAAAGCTCGCACATTTGAATTTCGCGCCAAAGTTACATCAAGATTATATCATTTAGCTTAAACTTCTGAGATATTCTTCTCAATTTGTGATACTTCTTTTTTTTTCAAACATATTTTCCCAATTTTTCTCATTTTCCGGTTTTGAAACATGTCAATTATCTATAAAGTTTTTCATTAATTTTTGTTAGTCGATTTCGGAACTATAGTTTAATGGTTAACTCCCTGCACTTGAACACATCGCGCGCGTTTTTTTTCGGTCTCTTTTTGCAGATATGACGTGCTCCTATTACCAGTAGCTTGACGTTGATGCCAGCTTGGTCTATAACCTCCCATGACATTCCTGCACTCATGATCTCACCTCCACACTGCCTTAGATGTTGTCCTACGGTTGAGTCTTTTTTTCCGGTGTTCAGCTGTTCTTGTTGCTAGATGTTGAACTGTTTGGCCAACAGAGGTTGAGTTACATCAACATCATGAAACCTTATGACCCACTATAGATTTCAGTTCACGCGAATAAAAAGACTAAGGATGGTAGGCAGTTTTTCAGCGTTCTGATGTTGAGAAAAATTGTTGCTTTGATTAATTTCCGCACCTTATATGCAATAATAGGCTTTCATTGCCTCGGTACTACACCATTTTCATGGTAGGTGTGTCAGTTTTATCAATACCCTTTGATGAAAGTTCTTGCCAGGGCTCTTGTCGACCTTTCCTCTGATGCTTCTATCTCGGGTCCTCGAGGCAATCTTACCAGTCCAAGATTCTGGGTATTGTTTGTCAACCCATTGCTTAACATTTACTTTCATGGCCTCATCAATTTTGTTTCAAAATGAAGTGGTTCTAAAATTTTGATGGACTGCGCCTTTTATTATGTTTTTCCTATAACGGAGGAGAGGAGCGCAACTCCTAATATTAAAAATTGTCCCTGTAGCAGTTGGTTTTCTATGCCATCCAAGGAATACGTTTTTAGGTGAGTCCACGTTAACATTAATGTCCCAAAAGGCTAAGCTGCCTTTCTAATTCGCCTTTTCTAAAGTAAAATTGTAGATTAGGATGTAATCGATTTGCAGCGTTTAACAATTCTTCCGGGTCTTGTTTTCAAAATTCTCGCAATTTCAACCACATACCTCACAAAAAAGTTTCATTTCTTTTGAGGTTGGTCTTTTTCTTCCAACTCACCTCATAACGAGCAGAACCAAACAGTGTTAGCTATTTTCCTATATTCAGTTTACTTAAGCTTACTAAAAAATTGATAGAGCTTATTTAGACAGTTTTCACCTTCAACACCTTTCTGTCTACACCTACTAATTTTCCTTTATTCTGGATAAAGCCATTTTGGTTTTCCATCGGCTTGAAATTTCTGGAACACTCCTTCTTCAAAACGATTATGAACTCTTTCAACCACAAAATTGCCAGTATGACTGCAAAAGATGCTCCCATAATCAACCATACTTCTGAGTAAACCTATCATTGCAATTTAAATGCATTTGATCTACAGCTATTTTAACAATACCTTCATAGTAACGCCTGCAATATTAGTGTACAAAACTCAACATCTAAAGAAATTATGTTCTCATCGGAGTCCAATTCAGCGTTCTCAAAAATCTCTCGTGCTGGCTGTGTGTTTCTTTCCATGTTCGCTCCCTCAATTTTATCAAAAATTTTGCCAATAATTTGTTCAAGATGTAATATGATCTTCCACGAAGAAATAGAATGTAGAACAGGGCGCAGTGGTATGTCTTTCCCAAGTACTTTTTCTAAACCGACAAACAATCCGTTTGAGTACCTGTTAAACTCAATTTGTTCATATATGTCGTTGCCCTTTTCCAGACTCAACAGCTCTTTGTTAGTGTCTTTCTCACTTTTTAGCACCGTCGAATCATCAGTGTTGGTCATTGTTTTGAATTGGTCTGACTGTAAAAGTTCTAGTAGTTTGGTTTCTATTGGTCTTTTTTGTGAAACCAAATTTAACACTTTTACCGAGTGGTACTGCTAAAAATGCTTTACTTTTTTACTGCCTATTAGATAGTGTAAGTTTCACTCGCTTCACATAGGTTTTACCTGCCGCTCCAATATCGCAAAACGACTCCCCACTTACGTCCTGTTTTTCAATTTGGATCAAAAACTATCCACATCAGCCAAAAATTCAAGCTCTTTGACTTTGTTCCAAACTGGTTATTTGGGTGCTGGGGATAAACATTTTGCACGCACTTTGGCAAATCAATTCCCTCTAAAGCTATTACACTTCTGTTAAAATCTCTGCCTAATGGTCTCTCTTGTCTTTCTGAGAGATTATTCACTGTGCTTGCGTTTTTCTGTTCTCATTCATAGTAAAGTGCAAGACTGACAACCAAAGTTTCCCTTCAATCCCTCACTGTACTATTACTTTTGTTTTCTCTAATTTGTCATTAGTGTTCTTGTGGTCAATCCTATGAGCAGTTTTGTCTGAAAACATTGAGCCGCTTGGTCCGTAATAAAAAAAAATTTTCCGGCACCCAGAATCGCAAAAATCTGTACTCTATCGTTTTCTAAGTATTAACTCAGAAACTTAAGTCTATGAAAACATTTAGTTAGCTTAAGACACCGCTTGAGATATTCAAGCACTAATATCCATCGTATAAAGGTAGGGAAAGTGTTGAATTCATATTTTTGCAGACCACGAGAAACTAACTTTTTGAGGCACAAAGCAAAGAACGACAAAACAACACTAGGAGTTTGATGAAGTACAATCCACTTGGCCCTCTCCTTTCGTTTGGCTAGTGCCTCTCTTCTTGTCTGTGAGGGTCTGTTTTTTGTTGATCTAGTCTTTCCAATCTGTCCTGGTATGTTGTCCCGGTTCTCCATCACCAGCCTCATTGATTCAATTCCTGGGCACTATCTTGATTAAGCTCCAGACAGTCTTTCACCAAATCTGGCTCGTGCTTTCCCTTCCTCTTTGATAAGTGGCATTTGGTCACGGGAATGACCAAAGGGCCGGTTCGTCTCAGCGCTTCTGGGATGATGGGCATGCCCTTTTATCCTAAAGTACACCATTTACCTGATTTAAGAATTGAAGGAATTGGATATCGATTTAAAAACTTTCTAATATGGTTGATGGTGCATATTCTTTGCTCAGTTTCTGTAAAAGATTTCATACTTTTTGTAAACCAAAACAATAATTCAAGTAAAAAGATTTGATCAAACAAAACAATGGTCTACATAGAGTACAACGTAAATGCAAAGCAAAGTTGTTTTTAAAAGTTTGTAGCAAAACGCATCTTGTGTGTACAATGTTTTAGGAAACCGATTCCAAAAGGAAGTCATACTATGATTTTGTTACAAGTCTTTTAAGTTTTCGGCAAAAAAGTATCTCAATTTTCATTGGAAAATACCGGTGTTATTGAATTGGTTTGATGATTCATCTCCAAAATTTCAATTTTTCAATGAGAATTGAGATACGCTTTTGCCGAAAACTTAAAACACTTGTAACAAAATCATAATATGACTTTCCTTTGGATTCGGTTTCCTAAAAATTTGTACCTACAAGATGCATTTTGCTTCAAACTTTAAAAACAAATTGTAAAATAAGCCAATTTGCAAAAAATTAGAATTAGGTTTGAGTTTTTTAATTAATGAGGAAAGAAATTCTGCGTTTCCTGGCAAAATAAGAAGAATAGATAGCTACTCTGCAAAAGCACAGAATGTTCCGACCATGGTCTTCAGAAAGCTACGGTTTGAAAAATTTTTTCCGAATGAGTGAAAATTTTTCTACTTGGTGTGATAAAAGTATCTTACGCGAAAATTTAAATTGGGCATAATTGACAGTCATAGTAATCAAGGCAAAATAGACGCCATTTTTGCAGAAAAAGACGAGAAAAGCAAAAGATTATTTATAAAAAAAATTTTGTAGAAAACTTTTGAATTTTTTGAAGATTTTTTTTTCCGAATTGAAGCTAAAAAAGTCGAAAAATTAATTTTAGCATAATAAACTTAACTTTTACGGTTTTAAATTGGACATAGTTTGACTTTTAAGCCTGTTCGTTTGCTTTATTTGCCCAAATTAAGACAAAAAAATTCAAATTTTCAAACCGGTTTTTCTCGACATCATTAATGTGGTTCGAATCACGACTTTAGAATCACGGGTTTTAAAGTTATATAACACTCAGCCCAGTCCGATCATTATATGGTTCCTCATTTTGCGTTGAGAACAAAAAGAAAAAAACTAAAAGACACCCCAATACAAAGTTACTCCTCATTTTTCAAATGGTCGGAATAAAAAACAAAAAACTGTACATAGAAATTAGCAATTATTCAGTGTTCCACGCTCAAATTGAAAAAAAAACAATGATTTAGAGATACCTGGAATATCAAACTGACTAATTGTGAAAAAAGCAGTTAAACTAAATAGAAATTTTGATGTCGTATCTCAAAATGTCAGTACAAGAGTGGAACTCAGAGCAATGAATCAGAAACAGAAGGAATTGGAATGCCGATTTGACTAATTCTGTCTGATTGTTCTTCGAAATGGTTGAAATAAAATCAAACAAAACCACTTTTAGCGTTTCTTTTGCTTCAAAACTCAACCAAGTTTCTTTTTTAAAATTAGGATATGCTGATCTGGAGTAGACAAAAAAATTCAACAGCTCTGAATAACATTCTGTTCGTCTGCTCGTTGATATAGTCGAAACCAAGTAAGAGCAGACAGGGGTTTGCAAGATTCTAATATTCAGTGTTTTGTAACAAAAAAAAACATCCGGTTTTTTCTACAAAGAAAATTTGAAAAAAAAAGAAAAAAACTAAGACACACAAATGATCATTTCGAATGATCGGATCAATAAGACTGAAAATAAGACAATTATGGGACACTCTTTCCTCAAAACGATTTCGAACTCTTTCAACCACAAATTTGCCAGTATGACTGAAAAAGATGCTCTCAAAATCAACCATTCTTCTGTGTATGCCTATCATTGCAATTAAAGTGCACTTGACTTACAGCTAGGTTTAACAATATCTTTATAGTGATGTGTGAAATGTCTGGAGGCTTCTCTTGCTTATAAAGTTTTCTGAGTGCTTTGTTGATAGCCTCTTTGAGTGGAACTTTAGTTTACAAAATTCAAAATCTAAAGAAATTATGTTCTCATCGGAGTCCAATTCAGCCTTCTCAAAAATCTCTCGTGCTGGCTGTGTGTTTGTTTCCATGTTCGCTCCCTCAATTTTATCAAAAACTTTGCCAATGATTTGTTCAAGATGTAATATGAACTTCCACGAAGAAATCGAACGTAGAACAGGGCGCAGTTGTATGTCTTTCTTAAGTACTTTTTCTAAACCGTAAAAACAAGCCGTTTGAGTACCTGTTGAACTCAATTTGTTTTAAAGATGTTCATATATGTCATTGCCCTTTTTCAGATTATTGATTTTGTTTTGTGGGTTTCATTCACTTGTACACTAGTGTACTTTGCAATAGTGTACTTTGCAATATTTGCAATAGTGTTCTTTATCCTAGAGTACACTATTGCAAATTGTTCACAGGCTGGATGTCAATGGATGTCAATCTTGCCAGAAGACTAAAAGATACCAAATAATTGAAACTCTCTTTTGGGCTCCCAGTCATTTCCGCCCCAAAAACAGTCAATTCCGCTCCAAAAACAGTCAGTTCCCATTTGACTGCTTTTGGGGCAGAAATGACTGGATTTTTGGGGCGGAACTGTCTGGGGCAGAAATGATTGAGGGCGAGAATGTCTGGTCATATCTCTTTTGCAGCCATTGAAAGGGAGCGAAACAAGGATCAGATGATTTGTTTGGCAGCAATTATACCCGCACCTGCTCTTGCATTGTACAAAAATTTTTACAGCAAGAGACGACTGGGTTTGAAAAAAAACTTGGTTTGTAAAAGTCGTAGCAAATTGGTCAAGACAATCAAAACGTACCCGATTCGGGTTGACCAGTTCGAACATACCTACGAGATGGTCAAATATAACGCGAGCTTTTTAAACCAATTTGGATTCAAAAACTCACATTGGGTCAACTCATACGGTGCGATCTAAGTCGAAAATCTCAACCTGCGTCAAAACTGATATCGGACCATTCATCAAAAACACCTGGCTTAATCAAATCATACAAGATTTAACTACACGCGCTTTTGTTTTTACAAAATTGATACCCTGTTGATGCTGTTGAATTACTTGAGTTTTCTATAACTTCAAGTTAAAATTTTCAAAAACGCAGCAAAAGACTTGCTGGAAGGTCGGTAGATTGATTTATGTTTTCAAAAAACGGCTTTTTAGTAGCACCCGGCTTCATACTATGTGCAACCTACTTCACTTTTTTCCAATTTAGCGGCGCAATATTTATATCCGGGTTTCTTGGCCAGTTGTTCCGATTACTTGTATACTAAACATCTGTGATATTACTTTGAAACCTTTTTTCATTATCTGACCGATGTGTAGTTGTTTAAATTTGCCATATCCAGGAAAATTGCATAATTACCTTAAAGTATGTCCAACTCTAGTTGCGTGGAAGTTTTTACAAAAATAAAAGTTAAAAAGTCGAGCGATTAAAAATTTTTCATTTGTATAGTACAAAAATTTGTTACAATGTTTTTTTTTTCAAAAGTCAGCTTCCGAGAAGTTTCCTATTGAATTGTTTTGAGGGAATGAATTTCGAATGAGTTTGTCCAGTCTTCTTTAACCAAAATTCTCTATCCTTTTAAAAACAGTATCAAGGAATGAGTCAACGAAAATTTTGATTTTCATACTAAGCCTGAACATATTGAGTTATGTATTATGTACTATACTCATAGAGTAATTTCAGATAGGGTACACCGTCTGCTCGTCACTTAATTTCGGCCGGATAGATTCGTGCAACTTCTTAGTCTAATACCGATCTTAATCTTACTCTTATATCTCCTAGTCTCAATAGATCTAGTGTACACCGGTTTGCCCGGGAAGGGCATGTAGTTCGCTTTTGGATGCAGTGCCTGGTGAATTGGATCTGTACGTATACTTGAACATCGAGATGGTCATTGTTCTGTTGCAATAGAGTTCCTTTGCTGCGATACCAAGTCGTACTTTAAATCCATTGAGTGTAGTGATTGTAGGCAGCATGTCAGGTGGGTTTGCCATTCCGTAGTTGGAGTGTGATTGGGTTGTCAAGTTCCTTGCTGCTCGTCTTTGGGCTGTATATTATCTATATATTGCATTGTATTATTTACAGATATAAATCTTTGTTAATCTTGTTTTTAGTCATGATTTTGTACTAGTTTTTATCGCAAAAGTGTTACTATTTAGTTCGGTTATTTTTAAGAGCTACTCACACTTGAGTAACTCCCATCAAAAATAGTCTCGTGGAGGTCACAAAGCGTGGATGTAGCACGATGGGTGAGGCCGGCTATAGAGCATGCTCAGGACGTCCTCTTCTGGTGGGTTAGACCAGAAGTGAGGGTATAATTTCATGCTCTCTTTTTGGAGGGTCCTGTTTTTAGTTCCACCTTTCATGCTATTTTTTACTGGTTTTTCTTCTGTTGTTTTGGTTATGTATTTTTCTCAAAAATCCAATTTGTTTGTTTTGGATTTGTCTTTCGACTTTTTGGTGTTTTGTTCTTTTGTGTTCAGACTTAAAAGTAGTCTTCAAAAGAATAATTTATCCAGTTCTAAGCTGGTGTTAATCCAGTTTGGGTACCGTGGGTTTTCTTTTCTTAGTCATGCTGTTAGGTTATGGTTTATGGTGTTTAGTAAGCTTGCGTTGGTTAGTTTGGATTATTATATAATTCCTTTCAAACCGGGTTAAAGGAAAGTCTGAGAAGTATTAAAGCTTGTTAGAGTTGTTATCAGTGAAAGTAGAGACTTAAATTCATTATTTTAAACCAATCTTTGTGGGCGAGCAATGCGAATTTGGATAGATTTTATGGGCGAGAGTATACAGAGAAGCGTCTCTAAAAATGTTAGTATTGCTATCTGTAATTTATGAACAATTTTTATCAATTTACTACTTGAAAATTATGAAGTTTACTGATTGATTTAGGGGTTGAAATTGTTAATTTATTTTCAATTGTATGAATATTTACTGCTTTGGGGAAAAGAATTTATATATCAATTTACTGCTCTGTACGGGCTAATTTTATTGCTTCAATTATTGAATAGGTTAATAGAATTTTATTAATTGATAAGAAGTTTCTGTTTTTCATTTTGCTTTTTGTTTTGTAGATGATTGATGATTGTGCCTATGAAGAAAAAAGAAAACATTTAATAAGAATGGTTAGTGTTGCATGAGTTTATTAGTAATGAGGAAAAGCATCATGGATCATATCAGATGAGGTTAATAGTTTAGAGAGCAAACGAATAGTGTGTTTAATTTGCAGAAGTGGCCAAAGCAGTTCGAGTGCTTTAATGATGTTGTGCTCTTCAGTGCTGGGTGATTGTTCGTACGGTGTGTTTTGAATAAGGTTTTATAGTTTGTGATTATAGCGAGTGTTATATATGAATTCCAGGATTGGGACTTCAATGGGCTTGAGGAATTCATGAGGGAAAATTAGTGGGCGGGATTCTTCTACATTTAGGAGATTGTATAGGGGACAGAAGATATACATCTGGGAGATGAGATCGTTATTTCGGGGGTTGCCTTGTATTTTAGTGTCTCTAATACAATAGGTGAAGTTGAGAAAAAAATGGTGAGTTGTATGTAGATTGGGCTTCGTGGATAATTAGATCTCGAAGTTATGAGGTTTGTTAGGGCGATATTTCTGAAATTTCGCGGTACCAATGATAGGGGATGGTTATGATTTAGGTTTTGCAATTGTGGTGCTGTAGGCGTTGTATTCGTTTTATTTCGTGATTCATAATATGTGTTTGGTGTTGTTGATATCTTGGTATTGTTTTCTTTTATTTGAGCGTCTAGATGTCATTTGTTTATTGATGTGGAAAATATTCCGAAAAATCCTGCAAAAAGTATGCGTGCTACGCTTGCTTGTTTATTTACTTGCGTGTGTATTGCGCATGTATTGTAGATTCCTTTTAAGAGAGAGAAAAGAAATCCATCCTGAAAGGCAAGAAGTTCGTTTTTCAAGTTCACAAAACTAAAAATATTTTTGTTGATATATCTTGTTGTCTGTATTTTTCGCCATTTAAGTAAATGTAATCTTTTATATCTTTAAAATATCCGCTATAGTCTTGTGCGTATATGTCTGAAAAGCCTGCTGTTTCTGCAAGTTTGCGTAGGTTTTGATCTATGGATTGTCGTTGTATTGTGTCCATTTTTGTGAGTAATTCTTGAAATTGTTGTGTTCGAATGTGATGTTGAATCTCAGATTTAGAGTATATGCCGATTGATTGTAAATCATTATTGGGGTTGCGGGCAATAGCTCTAATGCTTTCTGGTGAAAATTTTTTGAGTAGTTGCACAAGTGTAGAATACGGTGTGAGAAGATAGTATTTATCTTCGTCAGGGTTTAATTGTACTACACTGTGGCTATTTTCTGATCCACATGGAACTGCTGTATCCCAAAATTAAGTTCTGCGGGAGAGTATTAACAAATTTTTTGAGTAGTTGCACAAGTGTAGAATACGGTGTGAGAAGATAGTATTTATCTTGGTCAGGGTTTAATTGTACTACACTGTGGCTATTTTCTGATCCACATGGAACTGCTGTATCCCAAAATTAAGTTCTGCGGGAGAGTATCAACAAAATGTACTTTGTTTTTGTAGAATATTGGGATTCTTTTATAGCATCTTTCGTCTTCAAAAATATACAAAAATATATCTTTTGTCCCCTATAAAAATATATTTATTGCCTTCATAGTCAATAAATTTTGATCTGTTTCCTGACAATAAATATCCTGCATAAGGGATTTTAAGTACTGCTAGTGCAAGTGATTGTAAAATTTGTATGCGTTCAAGTTCTTATAATTGATGGAGTGTTTCAAGTTCTGTCAAAGGCATTTCATGAAAGATTCTACTTATTGTGTAGTCTAATTTCAAGTCTAAGTATATGCCATAATTGATTGCGGCAAAATGAATGTCATTAGTGATAGTTCTTGTAAACGTGTACTGTCTTTATCTTGTGGTTTTAATTTTCCACCAATGTTTCCTGTGTTTTTTAGAAATTTTACTGGGACAAATGATTTTTCGTCAGTGGTTGAGTGAGATGTAGCCATTGGATGTATAATTTATTTTCCTGTATTCATGTCGAAACCGTCTTCGTATTCGACAAGAATTTCTGAATATTGTGTTTTGTAAAGTGGTTTGGTGTAATTACATGCAAGTTCCGTTTCTGGGTATATTTGGAAACGTGTCAATTTATTTTCTATAGTATGAATGTTTATAAATCTAAAATTACTATGTCTGAAATGATCAGGGTTTACTTCTTCAAACGGGATTGATTCATTAACGTTTTTTGATGAAATATTATCATTATAGCGTGTATTTTTGCTACTTGAAATGTGGTACAGGTGTCTTCGGGGAACCAAACAGTTGTTGCCTGTGTGCGTGTAGTAGGATCGCATTATCCTTGGTCGTTTTTGCAAGGGAGTCTGATTCCTTGATAAAATATAGTGTCATCTCTTAAGTCACGTGTAAGTTGTACTTTTTCAATTTGTTTTTTCCAATCAAAAATCATTATTTCTTGGTATGCTTTATTTTTTGGATCCGCTTTACAATTTGAGGGGTTGTTTATTCTAATGTGTTGTATCCAGTTTTATCATAGATATCGTAAGTTAATCTTCCATCTGCTCCGTGAAATGGAAATTTGTTATCTAATCTTATATGACCTTGATACTTTTCAAGTTCAGCGTGGTGTGCTGAGTATGGAAAAACTTGAAATTTTACTAGTTTTCTGTTTTTGCCTTCGTTTGATGTGATTTTTACTCGTTCAAGTTCGTTTTTGCAATCGTCAGGGATGAGGTGCAATATTCTTTTGATGTTACTTTGGTAGAAAGATTCATGATCTAATCTGTTTTTGTTTCCGTTTGAGACTTGCGAACAATGTACTTTCGTTTCGGAAAACGTCGCTGTGAATTTATATCCTGTTAGTGTTGTAGCTCGTGCTTTTGAGTGAAGTGTTGCTATTACATTTGTTGTTTCGATTGATTGTGGTTCGGATTAACATTGAGTGACTTGGTTTATTGCATATTTTTGTAAAGGTTTTTGTTCATTTTCTTCACAGTCATAGTGTGTGACTAGTAAATCCTGGGATCCTGTTCGGAGGGAAGGATTGTTATGGTCGGGTTTTGAAAAAGTGAAAAATAAAGGAGTCTGAAATATTAGTATCTTTAAAAGATACATGTGTACGATAATACTGAATATGGATTATAAAAGGTGATATATCCAATTGTCTTTTTTGTGTATCTATCGTATTTGTAGATTATTTCTGTGGTTACCAATGGGGAGGTAAAGATTGAGCTGTTATATTCGGAGCGGCTAGGGGTAAGGGATGATGAATTATATTATTTAGTCTTACTGTGATTTCAAATTTTAGTATCAAATTGTCCTGTATAAGTATTTGTATATTATGTTCTTGAATATCTTTGTGGATATTTTGTCGATATTGTAATCTGTTCAGTACCCAGTTGTGTAATATTGGAGAGGGTGCTACGAATGTATTCTAATCTAATCGTAGTTGTATAATATTTGTTGAATTTTCTCTACTTCTGGCGACAAGATTTGTTGGAAAATTTGGAGGAAAAAGTGTTTGTGAAATTTGAGTTAAAGAAGGGGTTGTAGGAAGTGAAAAAGTTTCAGGTAGTGACAAAGATGTTTCAGATGAAACGTCTATTGGATCATTTACTAAATTTGGTTCGCCTTGGGTGAAAACTTGTGTCATCCAAAATTGGAGATGTTCTGTAGTGGCTGGGGGATTAAAAGGGTTTTCTCTTATTGTTCAGATGTAGGGGTTGAACCTAAACAATCTGAGGGAATTTTCGATGTGTTTTGTTCTATTGGAATCTCTAGCGTACTTTGAATTGTACTGCTAGAAAAGTCTACAGGATTTCTTGTTGGTGAATGTGGTATGTTGAATTGAACTCTGGGGTTTTGCAAGTTTCTATTTCGTCTTGAATGAATAGTTTGTCGGTTTATTTCTAGTGTGTTTTGGTTTTGATTTTGGTGTCTTGCTCTATTAGGATCTGGTTGGAGAGGGGGTATATATTATATAATGGTTCGTTTTGTGATTCGCTCAGCAATGCTTGGCGAATTACTGGCTCTAGTGGTTCGGACAATCGTGCGTGTCTTTCTTCAAATGTACATGGATTGTCTTGAAAAGAGATCCGTATTGATGATTGAGGGTTATTTGTTTGAGTATTTGTTGGTGTTGTTGGAGGTTCTTGGGACGTTGTTGATGGGGACGTATGTGGAGGTTGTTGATTAGCAATAGTGGAAAATTTTTTTACAAATTATTTATTTCAGAGGAAGGTTTGTGTTTTTTGTAGTATTCTTGAATGAAAAAAATTAGAAAAATCGTTGCTAATGCGAAAGTTTTTTTTTTATACATTTGCATATTGTCATTATGAGGGATGTCGAAAAAGTGAGAAATATTATAAAAAGAAGAAAAACATCTGTTCTAATGAATAGAAGCTGGAACATTTAGATAGTTATTTGAAATATCGTACCTGAGGAGGTGGTCAATGATTTGGAAAAATGATGTAGGTTTGGGCTAGGGAATGAAAACTGATGAAAAAATTGCAAAAAAGTTATCAGGTTAAGGATCAATATTTCTAAAACATCAGATATAAAAATTATACAAGATTTGAAGAAATTGGAAAGAATTGAAAAAAAGTTTGAAAGTATATTATGAAATTTGTTAACTGTTTGAGAAAGAAGCATTTGAAGAAATGATTTCTTTGTCGAGTTTTTTTTTTCTTTTTTGAGGCTAAATTTAAGTGTGGTCGGATTATTTATCGGTTTTTTGACAAGTGGGTTGGATTTTGACAATTTTTGAGAAAGGAAAGTTTAGAGGGCTCTTAAGAGTCTTCCTCGTTTTGTTGTTATTTATGGGATGATTGGGGGTATCGAAGGGATTTTCGTACTTTAGGCTAATTGATCATGTCCGTTTTATTCTTTAGGCTTATTTAATATTTTTGCCCGATGAGTTTTTGAGGTCTAATAAGCTGGGACAATATTGTTGATCTTTGTACTGCTTGATAGGGGGAGGGTTGTAATACTGAAACTTTGTTTATTTCAGGAGTCAATATTTAGCGGTTTGCTTATTTTTGACCTGGAGGTCTTTTAATTATAGTTAGAGATCGGCAAGAGGGTGATTGTTTGTCGGCTAAAAAAGTCGTGTTAAAAATGAGGAGATGATTCGGAAAGGCTTCTGATTGGCTAAATTTGAAGTAGTTTGTTCAAGTGCTTTTCAGCATGAATTTTGAGAAAATGTTCGGTTCATGAAAATATCTTCAGGAGGTAAAAATGTTAATGAATTTAAGGTGGTTTTTGAACTTCAAGTTTCTTTAATATTTTAGATTGCGGGATGAATGTTTTGGAAACTTTTCGTGGCTGATTACGAAGTCACGATGATTGTCTATGTGGAGATGTTTCTTTTTGGTCTTGTGGTATAATTTTTTTTTTCTAATTTTCATTTTTTTTTTCTGTTTGAGGTATTTTTTTGTTGTCTACGTTTTTTGATTTTTGTTTGGGAAATTCTTTCTCCCTTTTATCTAATTGTTTCTGGATGGGGTGCATAACAGTGCTTTGATTTTGATTGTGTTCTGAGCTATTTTGAACAACTTTAAGTCCTAAACAAAAAAGAGCATAATTGAATAAGTTCTCGAAGGGCGTACTCTTTTGAGTAATAAGGAAAAAGATTGCTTCAATGTTGAAAAATTTCATTTTTGTTCAAATCTGGAAGTTTTTTATGTTACATCAGTGGGTTTATCAAAAATTTGATACGGTCCTTTTCGGAGTGGTTGTAGTTTTTTAGAAATTCCTTTTTGTGTTTTAAGTTTTGAAATTGAAACATAAGTTCCGATTTTGACATCATGTGTTTGGTAATCTAGGATATCTGTGTTTTCGTTGATAGAGGTGTTGTTAAATTTTCTGAAATATCTAAGTAGGGTTTTGTTTCCTAGTATGGTGGTATCGGCTTAAAGTGGCTTCGTTTTATATTTGTGCCAAGATTTTAATTGTCTAATGACTGGGTCAAGGTTTTGATGTTTTTGTAACAATGCAAAAGTTATTTTCTCTGATATTGGGAGAAAAATGTTTTCAATTTCTACTTTTGATAGAGGTATTGTATCTAGTGGGTCATGAAGGTTAAAAACATGGTTGATTGTATATTTTGAATAATTATTTGCTGGGCCTGATAAATTTATTTTGTCAATGGAGTCTTTTTTTCTATCAAAGGGAATAGATCTTTTTTATATAATTTTTGTTTGGCTGGTTTTTGCTGTGTGTTGTTGTTTTTTATCCATGAAGAGTATGGCATCGGTTTGAATGTAGATTTTCCTAGTAATTCTATTTCGTATTGATTGTTTTGACAGTCTAGATATAGTAGAAAAAGTTTTAGATTATTTACTCAGTTTTTACTGCATATTTGCATTGTAATCTTGGTGATGTTTCATCTTTTGCAAGGAAAAGTTTTATACTTTGTTGTATTTGGATTGTTGTTTTTCGTGTTAATAATTCAGGTGATGTATTTCTACTGAGGTTATTGGGTAGTGCGAGGTTTTTTCCTGCTGTCCAAACTATATGTAAGTTTGGGAATTTCATTACAATTAGTTAAAATTTTGGTTTGGGTTTGATTTTTGTGTAAAAAAAAAATTATTGATTTTTGGTCTGTAAATAAAAATGTTGGATGTTTAGATCCAAGTATTAAAATTTCTTATTCTGTAAGTGTATATATTATGGCTGTGCATTCTCTCATAAGGGTAGAGAGTCTAAGTTCAGCTTGTGTGAATAGCCTAGAGTTTGCGGAAATGAGGTTCATTTTATTTGTTCCATTGTGAGATTGTAATAATGCTGCACCGATGCCAAAGTTTGAGGCGTCGCACATGGCATAAAACGGTTGATCGGGGTATGGAATAGTGTTTGTTGATTGCTCTGTGAGAAGAGTCTTTATCTCCCTAAACTGTTTCTGGTGTTCTGTTGTCCATTAAAAAATATTCTGCTGTCCTAGGGCGATGTAGAATGGTCTTAAGTATAACTGCATTTTGTATACGTATTTACTTAAGAAGTTTAACGTTCCAAGAATTTCTTGTACTTTCTTCTTATTTGAAAGTGGTTGGAGTTTTTGGATTGCATCTATGCGAGATTTTGGTGGAGTTATAGTGTTTCTTTCTATAATATGTCCAAGGAATTATGCTCGTAATAGAAAAAAGTTTGATTTATCTGGAGCTGCTTTCATGTTTTCTGGTAGTAACATTTGATGGTATTTTTCCAAGACAATAAACACTTCGTTTTTTGTATGTGATTGCATGAAAACATCGTCTAAATATGTGATTGCATTTTTATTGAGTATTAGTGGTCTGAAAATTTTACTCATAAATGCTGAAAATGCAGCTGGTCCTATGGAAATTCCATAGAATAATCTGTTGAATTCGAATTGATGACTTCCAATAACGAATTGTGTTAATCGTCTTGATTGTTCATCTAGCCGTATTTGATTATATGCTCATTTGATCATATCTGCTGTTGTGAACTATTTACCATTTATTTTTGTGAGAATTACTTGAATCTGTTCGATAGGCCAATTATATTTAGTTTCAACAATTGGTGAATTGAGTCATCTTGCATCTAGAACTTTTTTTCATGATCCTCCCTTTGTTAAGATGATAAGGGGGTTTATGAATGTGTTATCTTTTGGCTGTTGTTCTTTATTTACTGGAGAAATGATTTCATACTGTTCTAGTATTTCAAGTAATCGGTTGACTTTGTCTTGCAAATGAATTGGGGTTTTAATTGCTCGTTGTTTTTTGAAAACTGCTTCGGGTTTCAGGGGTAAATATAATGGTGAATTTACTTTTCCAACATCAAATTTAGATGTGGTGTAAACTTTTGGGTATTTTAAAAATAATTCAGCTAATTGTTCGAAATATTCTTGTGTTATCTGAGAATGTTGAAAATTAAACATTGTTATGAGTGATTAGAAGTTGGAAAATTTAGATAGTTATTTGAAATATCGTACCTGAGGAGGTGGTCAATGATTTTGGAAAAATAATGTAGGTTTGGGCTAGGGAATGAAAACGGATGAAAAAATTGCAAAAGAATTATCAGGTTAAGGATCAATATTTCTAAAATATCAGATATAAAAATTATACAAGATTTGAAAAAATTGGAAAGAATTGAAAAAAGGTTTGAAAGTATATTATGAAATTTGTTAACTGTTTGAGAAAGAAGCATTTGAAGAAATGATTTCTTTGTCGAATTTTTTTTTGTTTTTTTTTAGGCTAAATTCAAATGTGGTCGGATTATTTATCGGTTTTTTGACAAGTGGGTTGGATTTTGGCAATTTTTTTTATGGGATGATTGGGGGTATCGAAGGGATATTCGTACTTTAGGCTAATTGATCATGTCCGTTTTATTCTTTAGGCTTATTTAATATTTTTGCCCGATGAGTTTTTGAGGTCTAATAAGCTGGGACAATATTGTTGATCTTTGTACTGCTTGATAGGGGGAGGGTTGTAATACTGAAACTTTGTTTATTTCAGGAGTCAATGTTTAGCGGTTTGCTTATTTTTGACCTGGAGTTCTTTTAATTTTAGTTAGAGATCGGCATGAGGGTGATTGTTTGTCGGCTAAAAAAGTCATGTTAAAATGAGGAGATGATTCGGAAAGGCTTCTGATTGGCTAAATTTGAAGTAGTTTGTTCAAGTGCTTTTCAGCATGAATTTTGAGAAAATGTTCGGTTCATGAAAATATCTTCAAGAGGTAAAAATTTTAATGAATTTAAGGTGGTTTTTGAACTTCAAGTTTCTTTAATATTTTAGATTGCGGGATGAATGTTTTGGAAACTTTTCGTGGCTGATTACAAAAACACGATGATTGTCTATGTGGAGATGTTTCTTTTTGGTCTTGTTGTATAATTTTTTTTCTTCTAATTTTCAATTTTTTCTTTCTGTTTGAGGTATCTTTTTGTTGTCTACGTTTTTTGATTTTTGTTTGGGAAATTCTTTGTCCTTTTTATCTAATTGTTTCTGGATGGGGTGCATATCAGTGCTTTGATTTTGATTGTGTTCTGAGCTATTTTGAACAATTTTAAGTCCTAAACAAAAAAGAGCATAATTGAGTAAGTTCTCGAAGGGCGTACTCTTTCGGGTAAAAAGGTAAAAGATTGCTTCGATGTTTAAAGATTTCTTTTTTGTTTAAATCTGTACGTTTTTTATGTTACATCAGTGGGTTTATCAAATATTTGATACGGTCCTTTTCGGAGTGGTTGTAGTTATTTAGAAATTCCTTTTTGTGTTGTAAATTTTGAAATTAAAACATAAGTTCCGATTTTGATATCATGTGTTTGGTATTCTAGGATATCTGTGTTTTCGTTGATAGGGGTGTTGTTAAATTTTCCGAAATATCTAAGTAGGGTTTTGTTTCCTAGTATGGTGGTATCGGTTTAAAGTGGCTTCGTTTTATATTTGTGCCAAGATTTTAATTGTCTAATGACTGGGTCAAGGTTTTGATGTTTTTGTAACAATGCAAGTGTTATTTTCTCTGATATTGGGAGAAAAATGTTTTCAATTTCTACTTTTGATAGAGGTATTGTATCTAGTGGGTCATGAAGGTTAAAAACATGGTTGATTGTATATTTTGAATAATTATTTGCTGGGCCTGATAAATTTATTTTGTCAATGGAGTCTTTTTTTCTATCAAAGGGAATAGATCTTTTTTATATAATTTTTGTTTGGCTGGTTTTTGCTGTGTGTTGTTGTTTTTTATCCATGAAGAGTATGGCATCGGTTTGAATGTAGATTTTCCTAGTAATTCTATTTCGTATTGATTGTTTTGACAGTCTAGATATAGTAGAAAAAGTTTTAGATTATTTACTCAGTTTTTACTGCATATTTGCATTGTAATCTTGGTGATGTTTCATCTTTTGCAAGGAAAAGTTTTATACTTTGTTGTATTTGAATTGTTGTTTTTCGTGTTAATAATTCAGGTGATGTATTTCTACTGAGGTTATTGGGTAGTGCGAGGTTTTTTGCTGCTGTCCAAACTATATGTAAGTTTGGGAATTTCATTACAATTAGTTAAAATCTGTAAATTCTATGGTTTGGGTTTGATTTTTGTGTAAAAAGAAAAATTATTGTTTTTTGGTCTGTAAAAAAACTGTTGGATGTTTAGATCCAAGTATTAAAATTTCTTATTCTGTGAGTGTATATAATATGGCTGTGCATTCTCTCATAAGGGTAGAGAGTCTAAGTTCAGCTTGTGTGAATAGCCTGGAGTTTGCGGAAATGAGGTTCATTTTATTTGTTCCATTGTGAGATTGTAATAATGCTGCATCGATGCGAAAGTTTGACACGTTGCACGTGGGTCTGGAATAGTGTTTGATGATTGTTCTGTGAGAAGAGTTTTTTCTCCTTAAATTGTTTCTGGTGTTCTGTTGTCCATTAAAAATTTTTCTGCTATCCTAGGGCGATGTAGAATGGTTTTAAGTATAACTGCATTTTGTATACGTATTCACTTAAGAAGTTTAACATTCCAAGAATTTATTGTAATTTCTTCTTATTTGAAAGTGGTTGGAGTTTTTGGATTGCATCTATGCGAGATTTTAGTGGAGTTATAGTGTTTCTTTCTATAATACGTCCAAGGAACTTTGCTCGTGTTAGAAAAAAGTGTAATTTATCTGGAGCTGCTTTCATGTTTTCTGGTAGTTTTATTTGATGGTATTTTTCTAAGACAATAAACATTTCGTCTATTGTATGTGATTGCATGAAAACATCGTCTAAATATAAGACTGCATTTTAATTGAGTATTAGTGGTCTAAAAATTTTGCTCATAAATGCCGAAAATGCAGCTGGTCCTATGGAATTTCCATTGAATAATCTGTTGAATTCGTATTGTTGACTTCCAATAACGAATTGTGTTAATCGTTTTGATTGTTCATCCAGCGGTATTTGAATATATGCACTATTCATATCTGCTGTTGTGAAGTATTTTCCACTTATTTTTGTGATAATTACTTGAATTGGTTCGATAGGCCAATTACATTTAGTTTCATCAATTGGTGAATTGAGGTATCTTGCATCTAAGATGATAACGGGGTTTATGAATGTGTTACCTTTTAGCTGTTCTTCTTTATTTACTGGAGAAATGGTTTCATACTGTTCTAGTATTTCAAGTAATCGGTTGACTTTGTCTTGCAAGTGAATTGGAGTTTTACTTGCTCGTTGTTTTTTGAAAACTGCATCGGGTTTAAGGGGTAAATGTAATGGTGAATGTACTTTTCTAACATCAAATTTAGATGTTTTGTAAACTTTTGCGTATTTTAAAAATAGGTCAGCTAATTGTTCCAATTCTTCTTGTGTTATCTGAGAATGATGAAAATTAAACATTGTTAGGAATTTTTGTTGTTCTTCCGTGTATTTTGATATTTGAAAAGTTGGTTTAAAATAGGGTGTTTTTGTGAAATAATCTGTATTTCGTTTTTCATTGCTTAAAATAGAATTAATTGACAATTCTTTGTCAAGAATTGTTGATTGACATATATCTAATACTTGTGAAATATTATTTACTCTATACGCTATTTCTTTTGTGGGAGAAATTGTTGCGTTAGTTTCACAATAACCTAAGAGTCCTAGAGGTAGGGTTATTTTGCATGGAGATATGTTATAGATGTGTAAAGAAATCATATTGGAGTTTGAGTTTTTCATGTATTTGATAGATGAAATTGTTACTCGGAAAAATTTATGAATTGGTTTGAAATCAAGGTCAGACATAAAGAAATGTTTTTTATTTTGTTCTTTATCATATTGGTGAACTTGTTTGATTGAGAAATTATACACAATTCCTGATAGTGGTTTCAGGTGTTTCCGTTCCTGATTGTATATGGGGTAAAATTTAGAAAATAATGGTTGATTTTTGTTTATTCTTTGAAAAAATGTCAAAGCTGTGTTTTTCATTCTTGTGTATTTATCTTTTATATGAATTTTACTATTTAGGATGTTTATCGCTGGTATACATTTAGTAACAAACGTAATTCCAATGATATTATGTTTTATATCAGTGATGTGGAAGGTTTGTTTAAATGGTTTGCTCATGACTTTGTTTTGTTCCATTGTTCGAGTGGGAAGAAGTAAAAGTTGGATTTTTCCATAATTTGTTAAGGTTGATCCTTGTGCGGTTGCTAGTCTGCTTATTGTTTTGAAGTGTATGAATTTTGGGTGTAGAATTTTTATTTCATTCCAAGTGGGAATGTTGATAAGATTTGATTCTGCTCCGGAATCTATTAAAAAATCTATTTCAAGATCTGGTGTTTGCAATTGTTTGGATTTTGGACTTTCTCAAAGAAGTGGGATTGTCCATATTTTTTCTTTTTGTAATTGTTGTTCTTTAGGTATGTTTTGATAAATGTTATTTGTGCTTGAGCATTCTGTGGGATTTCTTCTGTTATTTCTTCTACTATTTTTCCCCCTTTGTTGTGTTATTTGATATTGGTCTTGTATAATAATTTAAAAGAAATTGATCATGGTTTTGATAGATGTCAGAATATATCGGTTGTTCGTATATATTAGGTTCATAGTCACTTTCAACATTTATCATATTAATTGAAATTGCGTTTTCTGTGTCACTTTCGCTATCTGTGAATTCGCAATTGATGCGATTTAATTGCAATTCTGTGCTTTCGTTTTTGTCAATACCAGGGATATCTGGTTGAATTTCTTCAGTTGATTGTACTTGACTTATTTGTCTTTGATGATTAGGTGTACTACCCCTATAATTTTGTTGCGAATTTTGATAACGTGTGTTATTCCTATATGGTGACTGAGAGTAGTTTCTTTGTCTATTGTTATAACTTGAATTTCTATTCTGTGAGTTATCGCGTGATCTATTTTGATAACTGTTATATTTCGATCTGTTGTTAGAATAATCGCGTGATCGATTATTTTGATATCTAGGGTGTCGATTGTTTGAATAGTTTCTATTCCTATTGTAGAAATAATTTCTATATCGATTGTATGAGGGGTTTCTGGATCGATTATTTGAGTAATTTTTATTTCTAGAATTTGAATGGGAACTGGCATCAAGCGAAAATTCAGGTTGGTTTGAATTTGATCTTGAATAATTATTTCGGTATTGACTATCTCGACTATGTGATCGACTTTATCTGTTTTCTGAGAAATTTTGTGAGTTTCTTTGGTATTGTGATCGTCCTCTAAAATTCGTATTATAGGGTGATTGTTGTCTAGAAAAATTGGAGTTATTTGGAGTTTTCCTGAAGTATTATTACTTTGAATGTTTTTGTTGGGTAAACATTAACCTGCTTCATGTTTTGATGAAACGATTTGCTAGGTTCTCTATATTTTTGTGGTTCATTTTTCGTTATCTTGTTGTTTTTGTCTTTTCAGCAATGCTGTTGCCGTATCGTCGACAATAATTACAACTTTTTTTGAATGATGGTTTGCCTTTAAAATTTTGGTTTTTCTCGTAGATGTTCAGAATTTCAGTGATTTTTCGGATAAATCTGTATCAGAGTCGTTGATATTTTTTATCTGTGAAGTAGTAGTTTGGATGTTGTTCACATATTGAAACTTTAGGTTTTCCGTTTCTTACAATTTCATAGTGATTTCTGCTTGCTCTAGTTTATCTACTAGTTTTCTATAATACAAATCTGATTCTCGGATTGAGGAAGGACGTGATGCTCTCTTTTTTTGCTATTTTTTGCAATTGAGATGTTAGAGTCATCATTAGGATTTCTGTCATCTTTGTATTTTTATACTCAAGAGTATTGAGTGAGTAGTGTTTCTAATCTTACTGCCATTTGTTTTATTGCTTCATTTGGTAGTCTACGAATTTCATTGCATAAAACTCTTTGATGTTGTTTGTTTCTTTCTGAGTCAAACGTTTTTGAGAGTTCATGTGTGAAATTTTTTCAATCTGATTTGTTTCTATAGGTACAACTGAAAACGTGTAGTGATTCTGCGGCACGTGGCATTTGTGAAAAATTTTTAAATTGGTTTTTTGCTATTTCGTGTTGTTGTAAAAAATATGGCAGTGAAATTCATTATGCATTTCTGTTGGTTGGTATGATTGTAGGTAACTGGGTTTTGTTGTTGAAAATTATTGTTGTGAAATATTGGATTATTTCTAGGCTGTCGTATTTGTTCGTTTCGTGTGTATGATTCGAGGGTATCTGGTTGGTCAATACTGTAAGAACGAGGTCTTTGACTTGGGTAAAATCGCTGATGATTTTGGTTATAGTATTCTTCATCATCTGATGGAAAAAAATTTTGTGCATAAAAATGAGGTTGATTTCTGGTATGGTATTTATTTGTTTTATTTTTATTTTGTCGAAGAAATGGGTATTTCCACTTTCTTGTGAGGATCGTGGTTCATCATGAAAATTTACTGAATTTGAAGTTGTTTGCGGTATATGTGAAAAAACAATTTGAGTATTTCTCTTAGGCTTTTTTATTTTTGGTCCATTTACATAGTTGTAATTACGTTCAGCAAAAATTTTTCTATGTAATGTTTGTTGTTTGTATGATGGTTTTGTTACTGGTCGAAACGTTGGATAATCCATTGCGAATATTTTTTGTGCAACAGATGGTTTTACAGTGGATTGTATGATTGTTTGTTGTAGCGTTGGATTTTTTAATTTTGGAATTGTAAAATTGGGTTGAATAGGTGAAGTGCTTCGTTGTGCTTCTGTTGTTGTTATTGTTTCAAATTTTCTTCGCTTACAAAAAGATTTTTCTTGTTCCCTTTAAGTTTTCATTATTTATAAATGTAGAATTTAAACATTTATTTGCTGTTCTTTCAATTATATAAATTATAGTTTAAAGGTGTTGCGTCAACGGTAAGTGGGTATATTCTAACATAATCTTTACTAATAGAGATAGTGCTAATTGCCTGATTTGATATATCTGTTGGTATATTAATAACTGATTCATGAGACAATTCAGGGTCCCAAACATGTTGTGTTTTTTCATTTCTTGATAGATCTTCTCGGGTTGCATTTAAAAAATTTGAAAACTTGTGTATTTCCTGTCGTACCATTGTAAGTCGAGATGTTTGAGTTGGTGAATCGCCTTGAGGTTCATTCATTTCTAAAAAAGATAAATAGCTATAGATAAGTGAGAATACATCATTTGTGAATATTGAGTTTGCTCGTATTGAGTTTTGGTTTTGTATGCTTTCGATGTATTGTGTAAAAACTTTTGAAAATTCAATATCTACATCATCAGCTTGAATGAGATATCTGTAATGAAATGCATTTGGTGATCTGATTTCTATTGTGTAGATTCCATATTGTGATTTGAGACTACATATACCTTTGAGATAATGATCAAAAAGTTGTCTTTTGATTTTTACATCGGAAAATTGTTTTGTATACGGACTTTCTCCTTCTTCGGATAAGTTTGCAATTAAGTTTTGACAAAATTGTACCTGTCCTCGAGGTTCAGTTAATGGAGATATTAAAAGTGGAAGTACTGAATTTTCTGGGTTATCTTCATTTCGAATCATTTTTGTGTTGTACTACTGTTAATGTTAAATTTTCAATGTGTCTTATTGGTTGATTCCAATTGTACAAACGTATTGGTTTGTTTGTGTTTCAATTTTTTATTTAAAGTTTACCTTTTACTGATGCTGGTGACGTGATTTCTGAATCTGTGAAAAATAGTTGGTCGTTAATTTGGTGGTTTATGTTAATTGAGTCTTTTAAATTGTGAAGTTCCTGTATTGCGGTTGTTTCTGATTCTGAGACTGCATTTCTTCGTTTTCAAAATCTTTTTCTATGTGTCTTATTGGTTGATTCCAATTGTACAAACGTATTGGTTTGATTGTGTATCAATTTGTTATTTAAAGTTCACCTTTCACTGATGCTGGTGACGTGGTTTCTGAATCTGTGAAAAATAGTTGGTCGTTAATTTGGTGGTTTTTGTTTATTGAGTCTTTTAAATTATGAAGTTCTTGTATTGCGGTTGTTTCTGATTCTGAGACTGCGTTTCTTCGTTTTGAAATCTTTTTCTAATGATTTGTTTTTGCTTGTTAATTATTTTCTTTCTTAGTTTTTATCTTTTTGTTCTTTTATATCCTACTGATTGTCTGTGTGGTGTGATTACGAGGTCGTATTTGTCGTCGTTAATTAAACAATTGTGTATTATGATTGTTTATTTGTTTCCTAAATTATCTCTTGACATAAGGTTTAGTATAATGGATGGAAAATCTGGATTAGTATTTTTAATGTCCTAAACTGTTAGTTCTTACGATTTTTTGTGGTTAGCTTAAATTGGATCGTTTATTTTGGTTGGAGAGAAAAGCGTATATTGATTCCTGAGAATGATTTGTACTTTCTCGTGAATAAATCTAAGTTAAGATAGATCTACCTAATCTGACGTAGGGGCTGTGATTTGTGATCAAGGGTTGGAGAATAGTAAATCAATCCACAAGGTTCAGGTATAATTAGAGCGCGATTAATTAGTTAGATACTATTTCATGATTTAATAGGTTTAAATGTTTTTATCCTGGGTGATCTAAGAGGAGGAGGATTAAGTGAAGAATGAGTAACCGAAGTTCTTCACTGTTTATCTCAATTATATTCGTTAGTTTTTTTGAAAAATTTCGGTTAATTCTGGGTCGTTGGTAAGGGTTGGGTAGTGAATCGACGTTTGAGGTCGTTAGACACTAATTAAATTGGGAGGAGGAGAACAAAATTGTTCTATTCGATCCAAGGAGAGGCCTTGATGATCAGAGATTTAGATATTTAGAAAGTTAAAAATTTAGTTAGAGTTTAATTTAAAGATCCAAGGAAAGCCTTGATGATTTGTTATTTAAATGAAAATAATTTAAGTGAAAGCAAGGATAAGCCTTGATAGTTTAAAATTAGACAGGTAAGGTTAAGTTTTAGTTTTGATGATTGTTAGTTTTTGAATTTTGCTGTTATGTTTTAGGTGATGAAGCTGGGATGAATGGATGATTTATATATACTAACAATTAATGATTTATACTAACTAATTTTTGTATTTTTATATTCAATAAATATTTTTTCAAGATGTTATTGAATTTAGAGCTGATTTAAGGAAAACGACAAATGTTGTTTTTATCAGTCGTTATTGTACAATTAATATGTTTAGCGCCATGGAAGGTTATTGAAGATAATTCTCCTAGTATTATGTCAGCAAATGAAAATTCAAATTTACTGCTGGTAGTATCCTAGATACAAAAGTTTGAGCTTGTTTTTGTCGTACTATAAGGAAATCATTTGGTGGATTTCTTCCTAATCGTATGTCGTCTCTTGTCCACGTCTTCTTCTAATAACAGGTAGTTCTCGTATTGTTCGGAATATTGGATCTGATCTATTGAGGCGTAGAAACATATCTACTAAGATTTTGTCATACAACATTTTTAAAATGTTGTATTTGTGTAATTCTAATCTAATTTTTGTCGAATTCTAGGTTAGTTAAGGTCTGTTCGAGAATTTTTGGTCGCACCAGATGAGTTATGTATTATGTACTATACTCATTGAGTAATTTCAGATAGGGTACACCGTCTGCTCGTCACGCTATCTTATTTTCGGCCGGATAGGTTCGTGCAACTTCTTAGTCTAATGCCAATCTCAATCTTACTCTTATATCTCCTAGTCTCAATAGATCTAGTGTACACCGGTTTGCCCGAGTTAGTTCCAGAATGAGAACAACTGTATTCTAAGTTTAATTCAAGTTATTCTGGTGTTGAAACTACAAGTAGTTTCAACCCTTTACAAATAAATAGGTTGTTAGTTTGATGGAGTATGATTGGTTAGTATTTAATATTTCATAGAGATAAAATAACATAATAGTAACCAATGATAAATACTAGTTTAGATCTGGTTCCAATATCCATCCAAACCTCAATTCAAACAAAACAAAGCAAACGGTCATCTGACGATGATATATTCGGACTTCAGATATCGTCAGAAACCGTGGCCACTGATCGTTTTGGTGCCACACAATTGAGTGTTTGGAAGGACGTAGAAAAAGACAGATACTTTATGGCTTCTATGAGTTTTCTTTAGTCTTTAACGCCAAAAATTGTATATGACCTTCTAATGTATGATTGTTACGCGATAGTTTCCTTCAATGAGGCCTTGATTCATTCATACATAAACATACCATACAAAAAACAGATGTTTTAGGGTTTTTGAAAATAAATACTCAGCGAAAAGGAAAAAAAAACAGCTTTCGTTGTAATACAAAAAAAATCGTACAGGCGGTTGAAAAAAACTTTTTTTTTGGGGGGGGGGGGGGGGCAGTTTTGAAATTACCAGGAAAAATTTTGTTGTCGCCATCAAATAATGGTAGTCATACCGTTTCCATTTATGAAAATTGTGTGAATAGCTATTTTTGAAAAAAAGTGTAATCAGTTTTCTTTTTTCTAAAAGTTCTCTAATACTTCGATGATACGTTTAAGCAAACTTTGTATGAATAATTTTTATTTTCATAGACTTAATTATGGAATTGTACGATTGTCATTTTCGGTCTATGGAGGTCAATCCGGTGGTGTTTGATAAGTCAGTCACTGGATGTCTACCTTTCCAGCAAGTTACAGATACCAGGATTGTGTGGCTTCCTTTTCAATCCACTATTCTTCAGATTTCAATTAAGTGGTGCAAAACGATTATCATAAGATTTATATGACATCAACCATAAACTTACGCGCTCCAGCATTGTCAAAGACTCTTAGACCACAATCTAAACATTACTGACTTGGTTCGAAAAAAGATGTCGAGCATATTTTTTTTTGATTTGTGAAAAGCGAAACATGCATTATCTTGGTCAAAACAGTCGTATAGATCCGATTTCTATTGACCCAATCAAACCGTAGCAAAATTTTGATAGAGGTTGTCGAAACATAAAGCAGGAAATTTAATCCGATTTGTGTCTGAAAAAGGCAATCCAAATATGGTCGATACATTTGTCGCAACCTCAACCTGGGTCAATCGAAACTGATATTGGACGCCTCTATCAAAATCACAAGATTCCATCAAAGTCATACATTTTCTGACTTCTAACAAAATGTATGACATTTATTAAACCTTTTAAGAACAATTATCTGGTCTCGCTTCTGTTTTTATCAAACTTATGCGGTCGAATGATTTCTATGTATATAACGCGTTGGAAGTCCGTCAACTCTCTATGATTTCCAATCAAGCCTTTAGAAATTTCGGCAAACAATTTGACAGCATTGTTCAAAAGGAGGAATTCAATTAGCTTTAAAAATAGTGGCTCTTTTCTTTTCGACTATCTGCACTCTCAAATAAAGTTTTTTTATTCAATTTAGCGGAGGCGGAGAAAAATTTTTATCCGGGTTTTTTCGTCTGCTGTTCTGATTTTTTTTAAATACGAAACATATGTGATTTTGGATATTAACAACTATTGACCAGAAACGCAGTTCCGCGATAAAAATCATTAAAATCAAACTGTTGAAAACTCGAGCTAATTTTTTTTTTCAGGTTTGTCTCGCCGAAGTTTTTTTTAGAAAAACTCTAGACTTCAGAGTTGCTAAGACAAAAATGAAATTTGGAAAAAATTACTGAGGTATTATGAAAAAATATTCCACTTCTTTGGAACACTACCTTGAAAATTTGTCATTTGGTAATTACTGCGTTTTTTAATCATTCGTTTTTAACAGAAGTCTTCATTTTGACCAGTTTTATTAACCAAGTTTGTCTGATGTTCAAAATGAAATGGAAAAAATTACTGATGTATCATAAAAAAATATTCCACGTCTTTGGAACGCGACTTTGAAAGTTTTTAATTTGCTAATTACTGCGTTTTTTAATCAATCGTTTTTAACAAAAATCTTCATTTTGACCATTTTATTAACCAAATTTGTGTGATATTCAAAATATTTATCATAGAATGAGTCGTCAAACCTGCGTGATTTTCATACTAATCCTAAAGATATGCATTCAAACCTCAATTCAATCCAGCCAGAGCAAACATTCATCCGACTCTGGAGTATTTGGACTTCAAATATCGTCAGAGACTGTCGCCACTGTTCCATTTGGTGCCACACAATTGAGTGTTTGGAAGGACGTAGAAAAAGACAGATTTTTTATGGCTCCTATGGGATTTCTTTTGTCTCAAACGGCAAAAACTGTTTTTGACCCTCTCAGGTATGATTGCTTATGCAATAACTCTGATCTTTTGAAGTTCAGTACAATAGTCGTACGCTAGTTTTTATAAATAGCTGTTTTTCAGTTCCATCGTTTATGTATCAAGCAATAATTAAAATATGCCTTAAAAAAAGTGTCAGGTTATAAAAACGTCCCATAAGTAACCCGGGTTGACCAAAAACGTTTATCATACATTTCTAATAATTGAAAGTTTTCTTGAACTTCAATTGCATATAATTCCATAATTACAGAAATTGTATGATTTCTCTATGATGAACTTTTTTCATAAATAAAAAAAAACTTGCATAGGAGTTCCATGAGTAGTAATCGATTATACTGTCATTTTTTACTCAGTATATATTAAATTACAAAAACAAAATCGATTATAATCCATCAAAAAAGGATTATAATCCCTTATTTTTTGTATCAATATAATCCATTGAAAATTGATTTTATTTCTTATATTTTTTATGCCAGAATAATCTCTTATAATCAATTATAATGGATTTTTTCGAAAGGTTAGTCATGAAATTTACAACTTTTTTTCAAAGTTATCGCAATTCCTGTTTAGTGCATTTGCTACGTTTTAGGTTTCGTAAAATTTTAGATTTCTTTTTTCAGTTTTCATAATTTTTGTCTTATATACCCCATTTACCCCTTCTTGCTTACTCTCCACCCCCCGTTGTTTACCCCCCGGTGGTAAACGCTTACTGAGGGAGGGGGTTTGGGCAAATGCGGCGGACGGATGGATGGCAATGTGGGGGGGGGAGGGTTAATTCGAGAAAGTTTAAATTGCGAGTAGGCCCTGAGTAACGCAGAAATGTTGCAAGTTTTGCAATTGATTTTGCAAAAAATATATATAGACTATAATCCGTTGTAATCAAAAATAATCGATTTTAAATGGATTATAATCCATCAAAATGGATTTTTTTGAATTGTGTTTTAACGAGAATAATTGATTTTAATGACCACATAATCGATTACGTGGTCTAAATTTGCCACAATAATGGATTATAAAGACAACATTTTAGACAAAAATTTTCCATTTCAATTGATTATTATCCATGGAACTCCGGTGCGTGAACAGCTTGTATCAGGGGGATTTCTCTAATTTTTTTTCTACCTTTTTGCGTCTATTGAGAATAATTCAATTCAAAAAAACATTGATGAAAATTTCGAAAAAAAACTAGTTGTTTTTTAGATTTTTTAAATTATCTCATCAATTACTGTATTTCTTAGTAAAAAGAGATAATTTTACCGTTTTGTAGTGTGTTTTATTAGAAGATTTAGGGTGCCTGAAATGTTGGTCTCAATTACGATTTTTTTGTAAATGCAGATTACTTTCATCATAATTATTGACATATTTGGAAATTACACGATTAAAATTTTTTCCACAAACAACATGCATAAACTGCATGAAAAGCATTTTTTTGGTTTGAAATATTCATGCTTCTTGTATAATGTTTCTTTGCGACGGGCGTTTTTCTTTCATGGAGATCAACCGGGGTCACTACAATAGTTTTTTCTTTGCAACCTTTTGAAATGGAAACGTTGGTATGAGATTCATTTAAGTCGAGCAGAGAAATTGTTCTGCTCTAGCTGGCAACTCGATATTTTTTAACTTATTTTCGTCGAGTTATTTTGTTTTGTCAAACTTCACTAATACAATAAGAAATCAGTTCAAAACTGAGGTTTTTAGGACTTCATAAAAAGCCTTGAAAAAAGCCAAAATGAATGTCGAAAATAGAAAACGGTCCTGTTTTAATTAGGTGTTCCTTGAGTCACGAATAAATCAGCTTAAATTTATATCGGATCATGAGAAACACTCGATTTTTTAGGGAGTTACTATTCCTTTTTGACCTAAATAAAAACGCGGCGTAAGACGCGCTATTTGAACAAACAAAGTTTCAGCAAATAAATTTTGATATTTTAAGCATTTGCATTTTTTCACAGGGGCACGCCAATCGATGAACATGCTAATAGAGCGAACTCCCAATCAGGGGCGAATTTAGGGGGGGGGGGGCGGTGGGGGCGGACGCTTTTTTTCATGTATTCGACCACCTGCCGACCCAAAGGGTCCCCCATTGTACTATTTTGAGATATCCATTTTTGGTGACGTACCCTAAAACTTTTCTAAAGGCGCTTTTGGGCCAATAAATACTAATTTTGAGGTGGGAGCGCGCGCCGAAAAACGCGTCAAAATGTTCCAAAAAGTGCCTGAAAACGCCTTATTTTGCCCTGTTTTTAAAATTTTTGTCAAAAACAGGGTGTTTTTACTGTTTTGAGAGAGCTCGGAAAATCAATTTGATCGACCTAAAAAAAGGTCGACAAAGTTTTCGATTTTTATTTTGTGAAAATCTGCACCCCCCCTGAGAATATCCTAGATCCATCCTTGCTCCCAATAGTCAAACCATCTCATGGATACGAATTTTCCCAATACCATCTCTGAATATGTTTTTTCTAATACTAAGTTAGTTAAGGTGTTGTTCGAGAAGACTTTTGCTGGCACCAGATTACTTATGTATTGTTTACTGTACTCATAGAGTAATTTCAGATAAGGTACACCGTCTGCTGCTCGTCACGCTATCTTATTTTCGGCCGGATAGATTCGTGCAACTTCTTAGTCTAATACCAATCTTAATCTTACTCTTCAATCTCTCAGTCTCAATAGATCTAGTGTATACTGGTTTATGCGAGTTAGTTTCCAGAAGCAGAACAACTGTATTTTAACTTTAATTCAAATTGCTCTGGTGCTAAAACTACAAGTAGTTTCAGCACTTACAAATAAGTGTAAATGTTAGTTTTGGATTATGATTGGTTAGTTACGAATATTTTATAGAATTAGAGATTATATTTATAACCAATTTTAAATTCTAGTTTAGAACTGGTTCCACCCATCCGGGATTTAGAGAGATTTTAGTTTTTAAATGTTTAATGTAGTGAAGGACGGGTGATGTAGTTTCTTATTGAAGTTGCGGGCATTGACTTCTTGGAGAAAGAAGAAGTGTGACTGTTCGTGTTTGACGGAAGGAGATGGTTATGTTCGTATCTTCTAGATGGGTCTCATTGATCGTTGTAGTCTTGTGTGATTGTGTCAAGACTTCTGATCGATGCAATGATGTATTGATTTCGTTAAAATTGGAGCGAGACTGCGTGCAGGGTGAAGTTTGATTTTTCTGTGTGAAGCGCCAAGTGACTAGGATCTGTACGTGTAGTCAACATCGAGATGGCCATTGGTCTGGTTCAATGGTTTTCCTTTAATGCGATGTTGGGTCCATACCCTAAACCCTTTGAGGTAGTGACTTTAGGCAGCAAATCAATTAGATTTGCCATTCCGAAGTTGGAATGTGATTGGGTTGTCATCTTCTTTGCTGCTCTTCTGTTGGGCCTTGCGAAATTCATACATACTGCATTTATCTTTTACATACATAAATTTCATTGTTGAATTTAGTTTTAGTTATGATTTGTTATTAATAGTTATCGCAAAAGCATTTTTATAATTGTTTGGTTATTTTTAAAGATTCGCTCACACTAGAGTAACTCTCGGCAAAAATAGAGTGTGGGTCACAGAGCGTGATGTAGCACGGTGGGTTAGGCTGGCTATAGAGCGTGCTCAGGACGTCCCTCTGGTTGGTGAGGCCAGGAGTGGGGTATAATCTTGAGGTCTCTTTGTGCAGAGTCTCTTTTTGTGTTCAACCTTTTGTTTCGTTTTTATTACTTGTTTTTTCTCTTTTTGTTCTGGTTGTGTTCTTTTCTCACAAATTGAATCTTTTGGTTTGGATTTGTCTTACGACGTTTTAGTGTTTTATTCGTTTGTTTTTAGACTTGAAAGTGGTTTTTAAAAGAATAACTTATCCAGTTTTTATTCTGTTTTTAGTCTGGTTTGGGTACCTCTGGCTTTTCTTTCTTAGTCATGCTATCAGTTTGTGGTTTTGTGACTTTAGTAAGCTGCGTTGGTTATTGTAATTTACTATATAATTCCTTCCAACCGGGTTAAAGGAAAGTTTGAAGCGTGTGAAAACTGGTTATAGTTGTTATCAGTTAAAGTTAAAATTTAAAATTCATTATTTAAAAAATTCTTCGTGGGCGAGCTGAGCGATTGTGGAAAGAATTTATGGGCAAGTGACTGATTCATCTTTTAATAAAAGAAGCGTCTTTTAAAAAGGTTAGTACTTGTATGAATATATTTGCAATTTTTTATGAATTTACAGCGTTGAAATTTCAATTTAACTGCTGTTGGGAAATTTTAATTAATTAATTGACTGTTTATTAAAAGGAAACTCTTTGCTTTGGGGGTTATTTATTAATTTACTGCTTTTTGTGAGAAATTTTACAGCTATTTAGATTTTACTGCGATTTGTTAATACGAATTTAGAAGTTTTAATGAGGAAGTTCCAATTTTTTATTTGTTTTTGTCTGTTTTAGATGATAGTGTGTTGAGATCTAAGAACAAAGTGAAACATTTATAAAGAATGGTTAGTTGTTTTTTGATTTTGTTAGTGAAAATACATAATTAAACTCACTTAATCATCAGCAAAAAATCTATTTGGAAAAATATCGTGAATGACGTCTGATGTTTTTAGAAGCTTAGCAAGTAAGCGGGTGATATATTTAGTTTGTAGCAGTGGCCAAAGCAATTGAAGTGCTTGGATGATCTTGCGTTCTTCACTACTTGGTGAGAATTCATGTGGTGTGTTTTGAATGAGTTTATAAAATTTATGACTATTTTTGATGTTACGAATGTATTCTAGGATTGAGATTTCAACGGGCTGTATATATTCATGTGGGACGATTAGTGGACGGGATTCATCAAGGTTAAAAGTTCTGTTAGTGGGCAGAAGATACAAATTTGTCGGATAGGGTCGTAATTTCTAAGGTTCCTTGTAACTTAGTGTCTTTGATACAATATGTAAATTTAAGAAAAATGGTGAAGTGTATTTGGAGTTATTAAATTGAAATCGATGGCGTGGTTGTCTTGATGGTGTATTAGTTGTGTAATGGTGTTGTATGAATTTGTAGTAAGTGTATGTGTGAGTAACATAATTTGATGTGAGCAGTGTAAATCACGTTCTTTGGGTGTTGGGAAATCAAAGGTTAGTCAAAATGGTTAAATTTACCAAAATAAGAGCCGTATGTTTTTGTGTCGCGAAGTGCTGTGGATATAAGGTGGTCATTTTTTTGTTCATTGAGTTGATGGTAAAAATATATAAGGCTTTGATGAAAAATTTTTCAGTTCGATGGGGGCTAGCGTTACTATCCTCATTTGATCGAAAATAATTGAATTGGTTAGTTGAAAATTTATTAGCTTTTTGTGCAGTGAATCTATTAAGCGTTTGGTTTCATCCGATAATTGTGAACTGTTTTTCGTGAAGTGCTGTAGTGAGATGATATAGCCTAGTTTTACAGAGTTCCTTATCATCTGGGTTATTATATGGTGGGAGTGATAATGGGTTACTGAAGTGATAGAATGAGCTCTATGAAAGTGTGGGAACTAGTGCATTTTCGTTAACGTAATTTGGTTGATCGTTATTAGGATTTGAGTGATAGTGAGTGTATTGTGGAAACGGTAAACATACATGGAGAAATTTGTTTGTGTTGGTATGAAGTGGATGATCCATAAAGGTTCGAGCTGTTTGGGGATTATAAGGGAACGAAGTATTGAGGAGTTTTCAATAAAATAGTCGTTGGGCTCGGTTTTCTTTAGTAGTGGATGGAGAGTTGGAGAATTCTGAGGAAGTCATGGTCTGTGAGAGGTGATGGATGGTTAGTGTGTTAGGGTGCTGCAGTTGTTGTTGAAGGGTTATGAAATTATCTAATTCGTTTCCAAGTTCGGTGTCAACGGGACTAGAGTAGTCAGGTGGGTCGCTGGTCATTGGGGAGTAGATTGGGGTTGCATCAGTATTGGAGGAAGGAGCTGAGGAAGGTTCATCAGTGATTTGAGTCTGGATGGTTTGAAAGGGGGTTGGCAAAAAGTGGATGGGCTAGGTTCGGATCATTCTAGGTTTGGATAATTTATCGGCGGTTTCAATATCGGAGTTATTAAATTGTGAAATGGTGACAAAAACTGTGTTCGTTGAATTGTTGTCTGAGTTCATGCTTGTTGAATTGTTAGTATATGATGGTTCAGGGTAGGAGGGAAATCAAAAAGTGAGGAGATTTGGGAGTGACGTTGGAGGATGGATGGGTATGTAAGAGAACGGTTGAGGGATCCAATCTGGCGGCTCATCGTGGGCTAAAAAGATGGTTGTTATGAGAACAGAAATTAGTGATATGTGGTATTCTATGATTTGTTCATACGTTTCGTCTACGTTTAGTTGTTGTGCTACAGTGTGAGTAACTGGACTTTGTGGGTATCTATTATCTATGACTTCTTGAGATGTGCTCCTGTCTGGGATATGTTTCTATAATTTCGTGGTACTAAATTAATGGATGGTTAATCTGTAATGTATGTAATTGTGTTGCAGGAGGTGTTGTATTTCTAGTGTCTTGTGAGTTATCATATAAATTGGATGTAGTTGATAGTTTTTTTTATTGTATTCATTTATTTGAGCGTCTAAAATAATTTTGTTATTGAAGTTGAATATATTCCGAAAAATCCTGCTAAAAGTATGCGTGCTACACTTGCTTGTTTGCTTACTTGTGTGTGTATTGCGCATTTATTGTAAATTCCTTTCAATAACGAAAGGAGAAAACCAAAAAAAATTAAACATTGCAGATAATATAATCAATTTTTCTAAAATGTGATAGGGCCATCCTAGAATGGCGAGTATTTCATTTTTAAGGTTTACAAAACTGAAGCTATTGATGGAAGAAATATCTTGTGGACGCTAATTTTCTCCGTTTAGATAAATGTAATCTTTTAAATCTTTAGAGTATCCACTGTAGTCTTGTGTGTAGATGACTGAAAATCCTGCGGTTTCTGCAAGTTTTCGTAATTTTGGGTCGATGGATTGTCTTTGTATAGTGTCCATTTTTGTGATGAACTCTTGAAATTGTTGTGTACGGATGTGATGTTGTATATCTGATCTGGAGTATATACCTATTAATTGTAGGTCTAGTTTTGGGTTTCTAGCGATATCTTTAATACTTTCTGGTGAAAATTTCTTTAATGATGGCATAAGTGTTGGGTATGGTGTGAGAACATAATGTTTATATTCATCGGGATTTAGTTGTACAACATTGTGGCTATTGTCAGATCCACCTGGGATGGCTGTATCTCAAGAATATGTTCTTCTAGAAAGCGTGTCAACAAAATGTACTTTGTTGTTGTAGGATATGGGAATTTTTTTGTAACACCTTTTATCTTCGAATACATATAATGGTGATACTTTTTCGTACATGTGTAGTATTATAAAAAATTTTCTTCGTAGTCAATGAATTTTGATCTATTTTCTGATGACAAATATCCTGCATAAGGTATTTTTATTACTTCAAGTGCAAGTGATTGTAGGATTTGTGTTCGTTTAAGTTCACATAAGTGATGAAGCGTTTCTAGTTCTGATAGTGACATTTCTTGAAAAAATCTACTTATTGTGTAATCCAATTTCATATCTAAGTGGATTTCATAGTGAATTGCACCGAATTAGGTGTTATTCATAAGCGATAGTTCTTGTAAGCGTGTACTGCTTTTGTCTTGTGGTGAAAATTTTTCACCAGTTCTTCCTGGATTTTTCGTCGTTTTTTGAAACGTGATGTAAAAAAACTGGTATAGTTTTTAGATTTCCGGTGTTCATGGCGAAACCTTTTTTCGCATTCGACAACGATTTCAGAGTATTGTGTTTTATAAATTGGAGTGTTAAATTTGCAGGCGATTTCTGTTTCTGGGTAGATTTGAAAACGCGTTAGTTTTTTTTGTTGATATTTTTGAAACGCTGGTTGTTTTGTTTAATTTTTTCAGGCTTACTTCATCATAAGGGATGGATTCAAAAAAGCATTTTTGATGAACTTTAATCCTTCTTGCGTGTATTTTTGCAACTTGAAATGCGTGTGGTATGAGGTACATGTGTCTTCGTGGAACCAAACAATTGTTGCTTGTGTTCTAGTTGTTGGATCGCAATATCCTTGGTCGTTTTTACAATGTAAGCGGATTCCTTGATAAATCATAGTGTCGATTTTTAACACTCGTGTTAATTGTACTTTTTCTAGTTGGAGTTTCTTGATATGTTTTCTTGATATCTTTTTTTTGTGTCAGCTTTACAACTAGTAGGGTTGCTAATTCCAATGTGCAGTACCCAATTTTTATCATAGAGATCATAAGTAAATCGTCCATGTGCGCCGTTGAATGGGTATTTGTCATCTAATTTTATATGACCTCGGTATCTTTCATGTTCCGCTTGGTGTGCAGAGTCTGGAAAAACTTGAAAATTCACTAGTTTTCGATTTGTGCCTTTAGTTGGGGTTAATTTTATGCTGTTTAGTTAGTTTTCACAATCTTCAGAGCTAAGATGTAAAAGTCTTTATATATTACTGTGATAAAAAGATTCGTGATCAAATCTATTTTTGTTTCCAATTGAGACTTGAGAACAATATACTTTTTTCTCTGATAATGTTGCTGTATCCTGTTAATGTTGTAGCTCTAGCTTTTGAATAAAGTGTTCTAACTATATTTGTGGTTTCTATTTCTTGTGGTTCAGATTCACATTGGGTTTCTTGATTTATGGCTTCTTTATGTAGTGTTTTTTGATCAATTTCTTCACAATCATAGTGTGTGACTAATAAATCTTGAGGTCCTGTTCGAGGTTAAAGGTTTTTTTGATTTGTTGTTTCTGAAAAAGTAAAAAGGGGGAGGGTTTGGAAGAGAAAAATGATTTAACAAAAATCTGTGTAGGATAGTCATGAATAGGAACTAAAGAATTTAATGTATCCAAGTGTCTTTTTTGTATATCTATCGTATTTATAGATAATTTCTGTTGTGAGAAATGGGGGAGGTAAGGATTGAGCTGTTATATTTGGTGAAGCAAGAAGGAGAGGGTGATGTACAAAATTGTTTAATTTTACTGTTATTTCAAATTTAGATTTTAAATTGTCTTGTGTAAGGGTTCGTATGTTGTGTTCCTGTATGTCTTTTTGAATATCTTGTCTATATTGTAATCTGTTGAGTGCCCATTTATGTAGTCTGTTACTGTCGTGGTGTTGTCCGAATAGTGAAGGAGATGCTACGAATGTATTCCAATCTAATCGTTGGGGTGTTTTCTTGGTTAAATATTCCTTATTCCTTGTCATCCAATGTGCGAGATGTTGTGATGAAGTTGGGGGACCCAAGGGATTTTCACGAATTTGTTCGGATGTGGGGGTTGATCCTAAGTAGTTCGATGGTATGTTCGGAGTGTTTTGTTGTGAGCTAGGTTGTAATGGTGGGTGGTACTTTGAGTTGTACTGCTGGAAAGGTCTAAGGGATTTGGAGTTGGTGATGAGGGTATTTTAAGATGAACTCTGGGGGTTGTGAAATTACTATTTCGTCTTGGATGTATGATTTGTCTGTTCATTGTGGATGCATTTTGGTATTGACTTAGGTGTCTTATTCTATTAAGGTGTTGCTGAAGGGGGGGTTTATATTATATGTTGGTTTGTATTGCGGTTCGCTGAGGGGTGCGTGGCGAACTACAGGTTCTAAGGGTTCTGATAAAAGTGAATGTCTTTCTTCAAATAAATATGGGTTTTCTTTAAATGAAATATGTGTTGATGATTGAAGGTGGTTCGTCTGACTGTATCTTGGTGTTGTTGGAGATTCTTGGGATGTTGTAGTCGGTGGGGACTGTTTTGTGGGTTGTTGATTAGCATTTTTGAAAGGTTCTTTAAAATTGTTACCTATGAAGAAAATTGAAGTGAATTTCACAAGTTTCTTTAAAGTTTTTACCCATTCAGAAAATTTATGAGATTATATCATTCGTTTATGAAAATGATTAGAAGTTTTGTTGCAAATGCAAAGGTTCCTATTGCTTTTTTTAAAAACATTTGCATTTTGTCAGAATTAGGGAAATCAGAAATGTGAAAAATACTACTAAAAAAAAGAAAAATGTCTTTCTTGTTGAAGAGCTGTCTTATCATTTAGCTAGTTGTGGAAATATCGTACCTGAGGAGGTGGTCAAGGATTTTGCAAAGTTGAGGTAGGTTTTGTGGGGTGCACAGAAAATTATGAGAAAACTGCAAAAAATTACAAAGAGAAAGAGAATGAAAAATATGATGATTTGAAAGAAGATTGATAATATTGGACAAAGTTTTGAAGTTGTATTCTTTAGAATACTAACTGATTCGGAAAGAAAAATTTGAGAAATGAAACATTCTTGCCAAATTATGTTTTTCTTGTTGAGACAAATTTTGAGCGCAGTCGGATTGTTTATTGATTTTTGACAAGTGGGTTGAGTATGGGCAGTTTTCGGTGAAGAGAAGTCTGGAGGTCTAAGAGTGAGCTTTCTGATTTCGTTTTTACTTATTGGATGACCGAGGTTAACTGGGAGTTATTCATACTTTAGGCTAATTGATCATGTCTTATTTTTACTTTATGCCAATTTAATCTTTTTCCTCAAGGGACTTTTGGAGTATTAATTGGGACAATATTGTTGATTTTTGTGTCAGTTCATTGGGGAGGGTTTTAATATTTAGATTCTGTTTATTCCGGTTGTCAAATATGAGCGTGTTGTCTATTTTTGACCTGAAGGTCTTTTAGTTCTGATTATATAAATATATATGTTTGAAGTTTGCAAGCTTTCGCCTAAATAAGTGGTGTCAAAATGAGGCGATAATTAGATAGCTTCTGATTGACTAAAACTGAACTAGTTGTTTAAGGGTGTCAGCATGAATTTGTTATAAAAAAAATTTTGTTATAGAGGTTCAAGAATGATAATTAATCTGAGGGAGGTTTTTTGAATTCAACTTTCTTTAATACTTTAGATTGTGGAATGAGGATTGAACAATTTCTTTTTTATTTGAATCAATAAGTTTATATGTTACATCAGTGGGTTTGTCAATAATCTGAAGTGGTCTTTTTCGTATTGGTTGTAACTTTTTTGATATTCCTTTTTGGATTACAGAGTTTGGGATTCAGACAAATGTTCCAATTTTTAAATTTGTAGCTGGTGTGAATCGTGAATTCATTTGGGAATGATAATTCTGTCTTTGTAATAGTTGTTTTGGCTATTTTTTGATAAATTTCTTTGTGTTTTTTTCTCTGCTTCAAAATCATTCGGTATGTGTGCCGTGGGTTAATTTCAAAACTTGTGGCTGATTAAAATGATCTACATCCTGTGTATGTATGGTAGATTATAACACATTGATTTTTTGTGGGTTGGCAAAAACCTTGCGCGTTTTTTGAGGAGTTTGTTGTGAACATTATCGGTTTTCGTGGCTTTTGATTAAATACCCCTTCATAGGGTGATAGTCCTAAGGTTTTGTTGTTTTTGAATTATAAGCTAAGGGGAATAATTCTTAAATATGATAATCATTCAGTATATTTTGTATCGTTTACATTTATGATACATCTGAGATATTCTTGTAATAAACGGTTCTTGCCTACGACTAAACCATTAGTCCAAGGGGCATGAGATGTTCGTGGTTTGTGTTTGATTTTATATAGATGGCTTAATGTGATTATTCCATTATTGATGAACTCGGTGCCATTCTCTGTGACAAGGATTTCTGGTAATCCGAATTTTGCTATCCAGTGTTCGTAAAGTGTTGTATATGCATGATAAGCGTTACACTGAGGTACTGGGTTAAGTGCTACGTAGTGTGTGAATGCGTCAACTATGACCATTATATATAAATTTCCTTCCGAACAGGGTAATATTGGTCCTTTTGTGTCGAATGATTTTCTGTGATTAAAGTATATACTTTGTCCTTTAAAATCTTGTTTTTCTTCTTTCTGCTTTTGATGTGGATATGGTTCATTTAATTGGCATGTTATGCAATCATTGCAATAATACTTTAATTCAAATTAGTGCAATTGCAAATAAACATTTTTGGATGTACCATACTTAGTGGTAAACATGGTACTTTCAATTCTGATATTTGATGTTCTAAAATACTTGCGTTTTCAAATATGGACGTATTGTTAAGTTTTCTAAAGTATCTTAGAAGTGTTTGATTTCCTAGAATTGTGATATCTGCTTTTATGGGTTTTGTTTTATAAGTGTGCTAAAACTTTAATTGTCTAATGACTAGGTCAAGACTTCGATAATTTTGTAGTAGCTATTTTTGTAGTAGCTCAAGTGTTAATTTATCTGTATTTGGTAGAAAGATATTTTCGATTTCTAACTTTGAGAGAGGTATGTTATCAAGGGGATCATGGAGGTTAAAAACATTATTTATAGTAATTTTTGTATCGCTATATGGAGGTCCTGATAAATATATATTATCAGTTAAAATTTCTTTTTCGATTAAAAGGAATAGATCTGTCTGGTACATTTTTTGTTTGAATGGTTTTTGTGTTGTTTTTGATCCATGATGAATTTGGAATTTAAATGTAGAGTTTCCTTAAGGGTCTACTCCGCAGTGATTGTTCTAGCAATCCTAATATAATGGAGTGTTGTAAGTGATTTATTTGTGTTTGATCATTATCGGATTTTACTGCGTATTTGCATTCTAGTTTTGGTGATGTTTCAACTTTTGCAAGGAAGAATTTAATATTTTGTGGTATTTCTACTGTTGTTTTTCTTGTTAATGATTCAGATGGTGTGTTTCTACAGAGTGTGTCTGCTAGTACAAGATTTTTCTTGCTGTCCAAACTATATGTAGGTTTGGGAATTTCAATGAAATTAATTTAAATCTGTAAAATCTATGGTTTGAATTTGATTTCTATGTAAAAAGAAAAATTATAGTTTTATGGTCTGTAAAGAAAACTGTTGGATGTTTTAATCCAAGTACTAAGAATTCAATTCATTTTCTGCGAGAGTGTACATTATAGCTGCGTATTCTTTCATAAAATTAGAGTTCAGCTTGTGTAAATAGTCTTTAGTTTGCTTAATTAAGATTCATCTTATTTGTTCCACTGTGTGATTTTAATAATGCTGCGCCGATGTCAAATTTTGAGGCATCGCACATAGCATAAAATGTTTGGTCGTGTCTGGAATGGTGTTTGATAATTGTTCAGTGCGAAGTGTTTTTATTTCTTCACATCTTTTCTGAATTTCTGTTGTCCATTCAAAATTATTTTGTTGTCTAAAAATGTTATAAAATGGTATTAAATATAGTTGCAGTTTATAAACATTTTTAGTTAAAAAATTTAGCATTCCAAGAAATTCTTGGATTTTTTTTTGTTTGATGGAGGTTGAAGCTTTATACTGGCGTATATGCGGGGTGTTAATGGAGTGATCATATTTCCTTCGATAGTATGTCCAAGGAATTTTACACAGGTGAGAAAAAAATGTGATTTTACTCATGACTGCTGAGAATGCTGCTGGTCCTATAGAAATTCCATTGAAAAGTCTATTGAATTCGTATTGTTGGTTTCCAATGACGAGTTTTGTTAAGCGTCGTGATTGTTCATCTAGTGGCATGTGATTGTATACACTGTTCATATCAGCAGTTGTGATATATTTTCCGTTCATTTTTGTGAGAATTACTTGAATTGGTTCTATAGGCCAATTACATTTAGATTCATCAGTCAGTGAATTGAGATATCTTGCGTCTAGTACAATTTTTAATGATTCTCCTTTAGCTAAAATATTAACGGGATTTTTGAATGTGTTTCTTTCTGGTTGTTCTTCTTTAATTACTGGGGAATACATTTCATATTTCTCTAGAATATCTAGTATTCTATTTACCTTGTCTTGTAAGTGAATTGGGACTTTACTTGCTTGTTGATTTTTGAAAATTGCGTCAAGTTTTAGAGGTAGACGTAGTGTTGACTTTACTTTTCCAACATCAAATTTAGATGTGGCGTAAACCATTGGGTATTTCAGTAATAGTTGGGCTCGTTGTTCAAATTCTTTTTGCGTAATTTGAGATTGTTGAAAATTGAACATTGTGGGAAATTTTTGTTGTTCCTTGGTGTACTTTGATATCTGGAATGTCAGTTTGAAATAAGGTGTTTTTGTAAAATTGTCTGCGTTTTGTTTGTTATCACTTTTTATATTAATATTTGATAATTCTTCTTTAAGAATTGTTGATTGGCATATATCAAATGTTTTGTAAAAAATTATTTACTCTATGAGTCTATAAAAAAATCAATTTCGAGATCTGGTGATTGTAAATTTTTTTCTTTGGACTTTCTAAAAGAAGGGGTATTGTCCAGATTTTTTCTTTGGGTAGTTGTACTTTGTTTGATGCGTTTTGATATATATTGTTTGTGCTTGAACTTCCTTTAAGTTCTTGTTCAGTATAGTTTATTAATTCTTGAATATTATCAGGGTTTTGGAAACTGTCTTGATTATTTTGGTAATAGTTCGATTCTATTGGTGTTTCGTATTCGTTTTCAACCTGAAGCATGTTTATTGAAAGTATATTTTCAGTTTCGGTTTCATTGTCTGTGGATTTGCAAGTTACGTGATTTAGTTGTAATTCTGTGGTTTGTGTTATCAATGCCGGGAGAGTCTGATTGAGTTTCTTCAGTTGATTGTACTTGGTTAATTTGACTTTGATGTTTTGGTGTACTACTTCTATAGTTTTGGTGTGAATTTTGATATTGTGTATTATTTCTGTGCGGTGATTGACAAAAAAAATTTCTTTGTCAATTATTATATTTCGAATTTCTAATTTGAGAATTGTCACTTGATCTGATGTGATAGTTATTGTAATTTGATCTATGGTAGTTTGATTCATTGTTTGAGTAGTCTCGTGATCTGTTATTTTGATACTGTCTGTTTCAATTTGATTAATTTCTGTTTCTATTGTGTGAGGAGTTTCAAGATCTATCGTTTGAATATTATCTATTACGAGAGTTTGAACGGGAACTGTTTTAGCGAAATTCAAATAGTTGCTTTTGTTTGAATTTGATCTTGAATAATTATTTTGATATCGGTTGTTTTGTCTGTTTGATCGACTATATCTATTCTGTGAGAAAATTCGTGATTTTCTTTGATCCGGAGATCTTCCACGTTAGTTATATCTGTAGGGTGATGGTTGTCTAGAGACATTATAACTGTCATCAGGAAGTGGTTTGCCGCCTGAACTTTTTTCACTGTGAATGTTTTTGTTTGTTAGATTTTGTTCTTTTTCCATGTATTGGTAAAACGATTTATTTGGTTCTCTATACTTTCGTGGTTTATTTTGGTTAATTTGTTGTTTTTGTCTGCTTTCAGCAATGCTGTGTCCGTATCGTCGACAATAATTGCATCATTTTTTGAATGATGGTTTGCCTTTAAAATTTTGGTTTTTCTCGTAGATGTTCAGAATTTTTGTGATTTTTTAGGATAAATCTGTATCAGAGAAGTTGATATTGTTTATCTGTGAAGTAGGAGTTTGGATGTTGTTCACATATTGTAACTTTAGGTTTTCCGTTTCTTCTAATTTCATAGTGATTTCTGCTTGCTCTAGTTTGTCTACTAGTTTTCTAAAATACAAATCTGGTTCTCGGATTGAGTAAGGATGTGATGCTCTCTTTTTTATTGCTATTTTTCGCAATTGATGTGTTAGAGTCATCATTAAGATTTCTGTCATCTTTGTATTTTTATAATCAAGAGTATTGAGTGAGTATGCTTTTCGGACTAGTGTTTCTAATCTTACTGCAAGTTGTTTTATTGTTTCATTTGGTACTCTACGAATTTCATTGCATAACACTCTTTTAAGTTGTTTGTTTTGTTCTGAAGAGTTTGTTGTGTGAATCTTTTTCAATCTGATATTTTTTCTATAGGTAAAACTGAAAACGTGTAGTGATTCTGCGGTACGTGGCATTTGTGAAAAATTTGTAAATTGGCTCTTTGTTATTTCGTGTTGTTGTAAATAATATGGCAGTGGAAACTTATTATGCACTTGAGTTGGTTGGTATGACTGTAAAAAACTGGGTTTTGTTGTTGAAACTTTGGGTAGTTGTACTTTGTTTGATGCGTTTTGATATATATTGTTTGTGCTTGAACTTCCTTTAAGTTCTTGTTCAGTATAGTTTATTAATTCTTGAATATTATCAGGGTTTTGGAAACTGTCTTGATTATTTTGGTAATAGTTCGATTCTATTGGTGTTTCGTATTCGTTTTCAACCTGAAGCATGTTTATTGAAAGTATATTTTCAGTTTCGGTTTCATTGTCTGTGGATTTGCAAGTTACGTGATTTAGTTGTAATTCTGTGGTTTGTGTTATCAATGCCGGGAGAGTCTGATTGAGTTTCTTCAGTTGATTGTACTTGGTTAATTTGACTTTGATGTTTTGGTGTACTACTTCTATAGTTTTGGTGTGAATTTTGATATTGTGTATTATTTCTGTGCGGTGATTGACAAAAAAAATTTCTTTGTCAATTATTATATTTCGAATTTCTAATTTGAGAATTGTCACTTGATCTGATGTGATAGTTATTGTAATTTGATCTATGGTAGTTTGATTCATTGTTTGAGTAGTCTCGTGATCTGTTATTTTGATACTGTCTGTTTCAATTTGATTAATTTCTGTTTCTATTGTGTGAGGAGTTTCAAGATCTATCATTTGAATATTATCTATTACGAGAGTTTGAACGGGAACTGTTTTAGCGAAATTCAAATAGTTGCTTCTGTTTGAATTTGATCTTGAATAATTATTTTGATATCGGTTGTTTTGTCTGTTTGATCGACTATATCTATTCTGTGAGAAAATTCGTGATTTTCTTTGATCCGGAGATCTTCCACGTTAGTTATATCTGTAGGGTGATGGTTGTCTAGAGACATTATAACTGTCATCAGGAAGTGGTTTGCCGCCTGAACTTTTTTCACTGTGAATATTTTTGTTTGTTAGATTTTGTTCTTTTTCCATGTATTGGTAAAACGATTTATTTGGTTCTCTATACTTTCGTGGTTTATTTTGGTTAATTTGTTGTTTTTGTCTGCTTTCAGCAATGCTGTGTCCGTATCGTCGACAATAATTGCATCATTTTTTGAATGATGGTTTGCCTTTAAAATTTTGGTTTTTCTCGTAGATGTTCAGAATTTTAGTGATTTTTTAGGATAAATCTGTATCAGAGAAGTTGATATTGTTTATCTGTGAAGTAGGAGTTTGGATGTTGTTCACATATTGTAACTTTAGGTTTTCCGTTTCTTCTAATTTCATAGTGATTTCTGCTTGCTCTAGTTTGTCTACTAGTTTTCTAAAATACAAATCTGGTTCTCGGATTGAGTAAGGATGTGATGCTCTCTTTTTTATTGCTATTTTTCGCAATTGATGTGTTAGAGTCATCATTAAGATTTCTGTCATCTTTGTATTTTTATAATCAAGAGTATTGAGTGAGTATGCTTTTCGGACTAGTGTTTCTAATCTTACTGCAAGTTGTTTTATTGTTTCATTTGGTACTCTACGAATTTCATTGCATAACACTCTTTTAAGTTGTTTGTTTTGTTCTGAAGAGTTTGTTGTGTGAATCTTTTTCAATCTGATATTTTTTCTATAGGTAAAACTGAAAACGTGTAGTGATTCTGCGGTACGTGGCATTTGTGAAAAATTTGTAAATTGGCTCTTTGTTATTTCGTGTTGTTGTAAATAATATGGCAGTGGAAACTTATTATGCATTTGAGTTGGTTGGTATGACTGTAAAAAACTGGGTTTTGTTGTTGAAAATTATTGTCGTGAAATGTTGGATTATTTCTAGGTTGTCGTATTTGTTCGTTTCGTGTGTATGATTCGAAGGTCTCTGGTTGTTAAATACTGTAAGAACAAGATCTTTGACTTGGGTAAAATCGCTGATGATTTTGGTTATAGTATTCTTCATCATCTGATGGAAAATAATTTTGTGCATAAAAATGAGGTTGATTTCTTGTATGGTAATTATTTGTATTATTTTTATTTTGTTGAAGAAATGGGTAATTTCCACTTTTTTGTGAGGATCGTGGTTCATCCTGAAAATTTACTGAATTTGAAGTTGTTTGCGGTATATTTTGATTTTGTGAAAAGAAATTTTGAGTTTTTCTTTTAGGTTTTTTTTTATTTTTGCTCCATATACATAGTTGTAATTATGTTCTGCAAAATTTTTTCTATGTGATGTTTGTTGTTTGTATGATGGTTTTGTTACTGGTCGAAACTTTGGATAATCCATTTGCGAATATATCGGTTGTTCGTATATTTTAGGTTCATAGTCATTTTCAACATTTTTCATTTTAATTGAAATTGTGTTTTCTGTGTCACTTCCGCTATCTGTGGATTCGCAATTGATGTGATTTAATTGCAATTCTTTGCTTTCGTTGTTGTCAATATCAGGGAGGTCTGGTTGAGTTTCTTCAGTTGATTGTACCTGACTAATTTGTCTTTGATGATTAGGTGTGCTACTCCTATAATTTTGTTGTGAATTTTGATAACGTGTGTTATTCCTATATGGTGACTGAGAGTAGTTTCTTTGTCCATTGTTTTAACCTGATTTTCTACTCTGTGAGTTATCGCGTGATCTACTTGATAACTGCTATATTTTGATCAGTTGTTAGAATAATCGCGTGATCGATTATTTTGATATCTAGGGTGTCGATTGTTTGAATAATTTCTATTCCTATTGTTGAAATAATTTCTATATCGATTGTATGAGGGGTTTTTAGATCGATTTTTTGAATAATTTTTGTTTCTAGAATTTGAATGGGAACTGGCATTAAGCGAAAAATCAGGTTGGTTTGAATTTGATCTTGAATAGTTATTTCGGTATTGAGTATCTCGACTATGTGATCGACTATATCTGTTTTCTGAGAAATTTTGTGAGTTTCTTTGGTATGGTGATTGTCCTCTATAATTCGTATTATAGGGTGATTGTTGTCTCGAATAATTGCAGTTATTTGGAAGTGGTTTTCCTGAACTATTATTACTTTGAATGTTTTTGTTGCGTAAGTTTTGATCTTTCTTCATGCATTGATGAAATGATTTGTTAGGTTCTCTACATTTTCGTGGTTTATTTTGGTTATCTTGTTGTTTTTGTATGCTTTCACCAAATCTGTGTCCGTATCTACAGCAATAGGTACACATTTTTTGAATGATGGTTTGCCTTAAAAATTTGAATTTTTCTCGTAGTTATTTATTATCTGAGTAATTTTTCAGCTAGTTCAGTGTCAGAGTCATGAGTATTATTTATTTGTGAAGTAGTAGTTTGGATGTTATTTACATATTGTAATTTTAAATTTTCTGTTTGTTCCAATTTCATAGTGATTTCGGCTTGTTCTTGTTTATCTATTACTTTTCTGAAGTCTGTATTGGGTTCTCGAGTTGAAGATGAATGTGACGCTCTCTTTTTTGCTATTTTTTGTAATTGGGCTGTTAGAGTCATCTTTAATTTTTCTGTTACTTTTGTATTTTTTTAATCATGTGTATTAGGAGAATATGCTTTTTTTACTAGTGTTCCGATTCTTACTGCTAGTTGTTTAATTGTTTCGTTTGGGATTCTACGATTTTCATTGCATAAAACTCTTTGGTGTTGCTTGTTTCTTTCGAAGTCGAAAAGTTTTGAAAATTATTGTGTGAATCGTTTCCAATCTGATTTAATATCGATAGGTAAAACTGAAAACCAATTTTGAGCTGCGACATCAAGTGTGGTTTGGATTAGAGCTGTGCGTCTATGAATCCAATTTTGTTGGAGTTGTGTATTCACTGGTTCAGTTCCTATATTTAAAATCAAATTTGCTGTGACTGCATCTAAATAATCTTCTACGGAGTATTTGGGATCTGTTCCTGTGATTACCATTAATGGCTTAATTGAATATAGTGAGGATCCAACCAAAAGGTAAGGATTCATTGTCATTTGAAGGGATTATGCGGCGTTTGGTAGTTGAGAAAAATTTGTAAAGTGAGTCTTTGTTATTTTATGTTGTTGTAGATAATATGGTACTGGAATTTCATTTTTTGTTTGAGTTGGTTGATATTTATGTGTATTCACTGGGTTTTGTGATTGAAATTTATTATTATATGAGGTTGGGTGATGTCTTGTTTGCCTTTGTTCGTTTGGTGTAAATGGTTCGAAAAGATCTGGTTGATAATAAGGATCTGGTTGATCGATGTTCCAGTTATTGTGATGATTGTTTGTGTTAAATCGTTGATTTTGATAATAGCCTTCATCATTTTCTTAGTAATGTGGTTGATTTCTAACCTGATGTTTGTTTGCTATGTTTTTATTTTGTTACAAAAATAGGTAATTTTTGCTACAATCCAGTGTAGCTCGTGGCTGGTCTTCAAAGAACACTGGTTGAGAAGCTTGTTGTGATACATTTTGATTTTGTGATTGCGATTGATTTTGAATATTCGTATTGGGGGGTTTTGTTGTTTTGGATTTTGGAAAAAATAATACCTATGATCTGAGAAGTTATTTCTATTCGATTTTTTTGTCTTTTATCTGAATTTCACTATTAAAATTAGAATAGCAGCGATATATTTGGTGATAAATGGAATTCCAGAAACATTGTGTTTTATATCTGTGATATGGAATGTTTGCTTAAAGGGTTTGGTTAAAAATTTATTCTGTTCCATTGTTCGAGTAGCACAAGGAATAGTTGGCTTTTTCCGAAATTTGTTAAACCTGGTCCTTGTGCTGTAGATAATTTGCTTGAGGTTTTTAAGCGTATCAATTTTGGATGTAAGTTTGTATTTCGTTCCAGGTGGGAAGGTTTATCAAATTTGATTCTGCTCCTGATTCTATCAAAAAATCAGTTGCGAGGTCTAGTGATTGAAAATTTTTATTCTTTGGACTTTCTAAGAGAAGTGGTATTGTCCAGATTTTTTCTGTGGGTAGTTGTATTTTGTTTGATGCGTTTTGATATAAATTGTTTGTGCTTGAACTTACTTTAAGTTGTTGGTCAGTATAGTCTATTATTTCTTGAATATTATCAGGGTTTTGGAAATTGTTATGATTACTTTGGTAATGATTCGATTCTATTGGCGTTTCGTAATCGTTTTCAATCTGATGCATGTTTATTGAAAGTATAACTTCTGTTTCGCTTTCATCGTCTGAGGATTCGCAAGTTACGTGATTTTGATGTAATTCTGTGGTTTCTGTGTTATCAATACCGGGAGAGTTTGATTGAGTTTCTTCAATTGATTGTACTTGGTTAATTTGTCTTTGATGTTTAGTTGTACTACTTCTATAGTTTTGGTGTGAATTTTGATAGTGTGTATTATTTCTGTGCGGTGATTGACAAAAAAAATTCTTTGTCGATTACTATAATTCGAATTTCTATTTTGAGAATTGTCACTTGATCTAATGTGATAATTGTTGTAATTTGATCTATGGTAGTTTGATTCATTGTTTGAATAGTCTCGTGATCTCTTATTTTGATACTGTCTGTTTCTTTTATTTGAATAATTTCTGTTTCTTTTGTATGAGGAATTTCTAGATCTATCGTTTGAATAGTATGTATCACAAGAGTTAGAACGGGAACTGTTTTTAATGAAGTTCGAATAGTTGCTTCTGTTTGAATTTGATCTTGAATAATTATTTCGATATCGATTGTTTTGACTGTTTGATCGACTATATCTATTCCGTGAGAAATTTCGTGAAATTCTTTTATCCTGAGATCTTCCACATTAGTTATATCTGTAGGGTGATTGCTGTCCAGAGACATTATAATTGTCAGGAAATGGTTTGCCTGAAGTGTTGTTACTGTGAATTTTTTGTTTGGCAGAGTTTGGTCTTTTTTCATGTTTTTTGTAAAATAATTTATTTGGTTCTCTGTGTTTTTCAGGTTTGTTTTGATTATCTTGTTGTTTTTCACTAAATTCAAATGGCTCTGTCCGTATCTACGACAATATTTACACCATTTTTTGAATGATTGTTTGCCTTTAAAATTTGGATTTTTCTCCTAGATATTTAATATTTGAGGGATTTCTTCAGCTAGTTCAGTGTCAGAGTCTTGAATATAATTTATTTGTGAAGTAGTGGTTTAGTTGTTATTTACATATTGTATTATTAAATTTTCTGTTTGTTCCAATTTCATAGTGATTTCAGCTTGTTCTAGTTTATCAACTAGTTTTCTGAAGTCTATATCCGGTTCTCGAATTGAAGATGGATGTGATGCTCTCTTTTTTATTGCTATTTTTCGTAATTGAAGTGTCAGAGTCATCATTACCTTTTCTGTCATTTTTGAATTTATCTAATCATGTGTATTAGGAGAATATGCTTTTCTTATTAGTGTTTCAATTCTTACTGCTAGTTGTTTAATTGTTTTGTTTGGGATTCTAGGGGTTTCATTGCATAACACTGTTTGGTGTTGTTTGTTTCTTTCGAAATCGAACATTTTCGAAAACTCTTGTGTGAAGCTTTTCCAATCTATTTTAACATCTTTAGATAAATTGAAAACCATTTTTGGGCTGCGCCATCAAGTGTGGTTTGGATTAGAGATGCGTCTGTGTATCCAATTTTGATGGAGTGATGTTTTTACTGGTTCAGTTCCTATATTTAAAATCAATTTTGCTGTGACTGCATTTAATTAGTTTTCTACGGAGTATTCGGGATCTGTTGCTGTGAATACCATTAATGGCTTATTTGAAGATATTGAGGATCCACTCACAAGGTATGGATTCGTTGTCATTTGTAGTGATTCTGCGGCATTTGGTATTTGAGAAAAATTGGTAACGTGAAATTTTGTTATTTCATGTTTTTGTAGATAATATGGTAGTGAAATTTCAATTTGAGTTTGAATTGGTTGATAATTTTGTGTATTTAACTGGGTTTTGTGATTGAAAATTATTATTTTATGAGGTTGGGTGATGTTTTGTTTGCCTTTTTTTGTTTCGTGTATATGGTTCGAAAAGATCTGGTTGATCGATGTTCCAGTTATTGTGATGGTTGTTTGTGTTCAATCGTTGATTTTGATAAGAATATTCATAATTTTCTGAGTAATGCGGTTGATTTCTAGCATGATGTTTGTTTGCTATATTTTTATTTTGTCGGACAAATGGGTAATTTTTTGCTACGATCCAGTGTAGCTCGTGGCTGGTCGTTAAAAATACTGATTAAGAAGCTTGTTGTGGTACATTTTGACTTTGTGATTGCGATTGATTTTGACTATTTGTATTGGGTGGTTTTGTTGTTTTCGATTTTTGGAAAAAAACATAGATATGATCTGAGAAGTTATTTCTATTTGATGTCTCTTGCTTATTTGTTTGTCTTGATGTTGTTACTGGTCTAAATGTTTGAATGTCAATCTGTGAATTTTTTGGAATAAGTGAAGGTCTCACTGTCGATTGTATAGTTGTTTGTGGAAATACTGTGTTTTTATTTTTTGGAGTTTTGTAAGTGTTCGGTGAGTAGGAAAAAAGCTTTGTTGTGTTGTTTTTGGCATTGTTTCAAGTATTTCTTCATTTACGAATTTTGATGGGGTTTGGATATCTTGCTGTGTAAGATTTTTTGTTCCATTCAAATTTTCTAGGTTAATAAATGTAGAATTTAAACTATTATTTCCTTCTCATCTGTGAATATTGAATCATAGTTTAGTGGTGTTGCACCAAAAGTAAGTGGAGTTATTCTAATATAATCTCTACTGATGGGGTGATTGCTTGACTTGAGATGTCAGTTGATAAAATAATAAATGATGGATCAGAACATTCAGTGTCCTAAAAATAATATGTTTCGTCTGCCAATATAGTTTTACCGTCTGAATTTTGTGGTTGAAAAATTTTTCCTACTACTGATATCAGGTCAAGATTATGGACAAAATAATCAATTATAAACTATGCTAGTAATTTTTGTAGATCGTGTTTAACAATCTGTAATTTTTCGTTATTAGTGAGGTTTTCACGGATTGTGCTTAAGATTTTTGAGAAAATACTTATTTCCTGTCTTACAGCTGTATGTCGGGATGTTTGAGTTGTTGAGTCACCTTGTGTTTCTTTCAATTCTAGTATAGATAGATAGCTATAAATAATTGAAAATACATCATTTGTGAATATGGAATTTGCTCTTTGTGAATTATGGTGTTGTAATTTTTTATAAAGTCTTTAAAAATTTTTGCGAATTCTATATCTACATCGTCTGTTTGTATTGGGTGTTTTTGGTGATTTTGTTTCGAAGATGCGATTTCGATTGTGTATGTACCATAATGTGATGGGATATTACATATATCTTTTTGGTAGTGATCAAGGATTTGTCTTTTTACTTGTACTTCAGGGAATTCTTATTTACATGGGCTAATTCCTTTTTCAAATAAGTTTACAATTAAGTTATGGCAAAATTGTACTTGTACTCGGAAGGGATCATTTAGTGGTTTTATGAAAAATGGGAGTATCGAGTTATCGTCAAAACTTTTGTCGTATTCAATCATATTCTATATTGTAAAACTGTTAGTGTGTAACATTCAATATGTCTTATTGGCTGGTTCCAATTATATAGGCGTATTGGTTTGTTGATATATGACTTTTTTATTTTGCGTTTTCCATTTGTTGATGAAGGTGTTGTGGCTTCTGAGTCGGAAAAATTTATTTGGTCGTCGATCGGGTTATTTTTACTTATGGGATCTTTTAGTTTTTGAAGTTCCTGTATTGTGTTTGTGTCTGATTCTGAGACTGCGTTTCTTTGTTTTGAAAATGCTTTCCTAAAAAGTAGTTTTTGTTTTGTTATGATTGTATTTTTTCGTGTCTGTCGTTTTTATCTTTTATATCCAATTGTTTGTCTGTGCGGTGTGGTTACAGGGTCGTATCTTTCGTTTTCAATTAGGCAATTATGTAATACGATTGTTTGTTTGTTACCTAGATTATCTCTTGACATAAAGTTTAGAATGATGGGTGCCATATTTGGGTTAGAAGTTTTTAGTTTCTTGAACTGTTAGTTCTTACGCCTTTTGTGTGGTTATCTTATCTTGGGGCATACGTTTTCGTGATTTGACGGGTTGGAGAGAGAGTAGTATATCAATTCGTGAGAATTATTTTTTACTTTCTCGTGACTAAGTTTAATTTAAGATACACTTACCTAATCTTACTTAGAGGGTTTTGATTTGTGATCAAGGGTTGGAGATTAGTAAAACAATCTACAAGGTTCAAGTGTAATTAGAACGCAAGCGGATCGTTAGATACTGTTTTATGACCTATTAAATTTAAGTGTTTTAGCCTGGGTCATCTAAGAGGAAGGGAATCAAGTGAAGGATGAGTAACCGAAGTTCTTCACTGTTTATCTTAAATAAAAACGCTAGTTTTTTCAATAAATTCTATTAGTCCTGAGTCTTTTTGATAAGGGTTGAGTAGTGAATTGACGTTTGAGGTCGTTAAACACTTTTAAAAATGTGGGGGGGGGAACAAAATTGTTCCATTTGATCCAAGGAAATCCATGATGACCAGAAAATAAAGAAAGTTATTTAAAGTGACTGTTTAAAGATTCAAGGAAAGCCTTGGTGATCTGTTTTTTTTAAGTTGAGATAATTTAAAGAGAAAACAAGGATAAGCCTTGATAAAAATTATTGTGAAGGTTTAAGTGTGAAAAGTTTAAGATTAAAGTTTAGGATGATGTTAGTTTTGTGTAATTTGCTGTTATTGTTTAGGTGATGAAGCTGGGATGAAGAAAAGATATGACAGATTATTAAAACTAACGATGATTTTTTGTTTTAACTAAATTTTGTATTTTTATTCAATAAATTATTTTATTCAAAATAATTTCATTCACTGCAGTTTTTTGGAGAGAACAACTTGTGTTGTTTTTATCAGCCGTTATTGTCTAAATAATAGGTTTAGCTCCATTTAGGTTACTGAACGTTTTTTTCAAATCTTATGTCATTGAATAAAAATTTAAATTTACTGCGGAAATGATTCTAAATACATAGGTTTGTTCCGGTTTCCGTAGTATTATCATCTATTGTTTGGAAAATTGGAGGAGATCTATTGAGTCGGAGAGACATTTCTAACAAATTTGCAATGGTCTAATTCTGAATATGTTTTTTCTAATACTAAGTTAGTTAAGGTCTTGTTCGAGACTTTTGGTCGCACCAGATGAGTTATGTATGGTTGACTGTACTCATAGGGTAATTTCAGATAAGGTACACGGTCTGCTCGTCACGCTATCTTATTTTCGGCCGGATAGATTCGTGCAACTTCTTAGTCTAATACCAATCTTAATCTTACTCTTCAATCTCTCAGTCTCAATAGATCTAGTGTATACTGGTTTATGGGAGTTAGTTTCCAGAAGGAGAACAATTGTATTTTAAGTTTAATTCAAATTGCTCTGGTGCTGAAACCACAAGTAGTTTCAGCATTTACAAATAAGTATAAATTATTATTATGGAATGTGATTGGTTGATTACGAATATTTTTTAGACTTAGAGAATTATATTTATAACCAATTATAAATTCTAGTTTAGAACTGGTTCCACTATTTTAAACCGACCTGAAAATCGTTTTTTTTTTAACAGTGAGCGCTATCAGCCATTATTCTACGTTCAATTATGGTCAATAGAGGCACAGGAAGCGGTATTTTTTCATCTCAAAGCAAATAAAATGGTTAAAAAATTATTCTGTTCCATTGTTCGTGTAGCATAAAGAATAGTTGGATTTTGTGCTTGGTCCTTGTGCTTTAGATAATTTGCTTGAGGTTTTTCAATTTTGGATGTAAAGTTTGTATTTCGTTCCAGGTTGGAAGGTTTATAATATTTGATTCTGCTCCTTTGTCTATCAAAAAATCAATTGCGAGGTCTGGTGATTGAAAATTTTTATTCTTTGACATTCTAAAAGACAATCCATTCTAAAAGAAATTGTCCAGATTTTTTCTGTGGGTAGGTGTATTTTGTTTGATGCGTTTTGATTTACATTGTTTGTGCTTGAACTTACTTTAAGTTGTTGATCAGTATAGTCTATTTGTTTTTGAATATTATCAGGGTTTTGGAAATTGTTATGATTATTTTGATAATGATTCGATTCTAGTGGTGTTTCGTAATCGCTTTCATTCTGAAGCATGTTTATTGAAAGTATACTTTCTGTTTCGCTTTCATCGTCTGAGGATTCGCAAGGTACGTGATTTAGATGTAAATCTGTGGTTTCTGTGTTATCAAAACCGGGAGAGTTTGATTGAGTTTCTTCAGTTGATTGTACTTGGCTTATGTGTCTTTGATGTTTAGGTGTACTTCTTCTATAGTTTTGGTGTGAACTTTGATATTGTGTATAATTTCGTTGCGGTGATTAACAAAAAAAAATTCTCTGTCGATTACTATAATTCAAATTTCTATTTTGGAAATTGTTACGTGATCTAATGTGATAGTTAGTGTAATTTGATCTGTAGTAGTTTGAGTTATTATCTGAATAGTCTCGTGATCTGTTATTTTGATACTGTCTGATTCTATTATTTGAAAAATTTATGTTTCTTTTGTGTGAGGAATTTCTAGATCTATCGTTTGAATAGTATCTATTACAAGAGTTTGAACGGGCACTGTTTTTAACGAAGTTCTTATAGTTGCTTCTGTTTGAATTTGATCTTGAATAATTATCTTGATATCGATTGTTTTGACTGTTTGATCGACTATATCTATTCCATGAGAAATTTCGTGAATTTCTTTGATCCTGAGATCTTCCACGCTAGTTATATCTGTAGGGTGACTGCTGTCCAGAGACATTATAATTGTCAGGAAGTGGTTTGCCTGAATTTTTTGTTACTGTGAATTTTTTGTTTCGTAGATTTTGGTCTTTTTTCATGTATTTGTAAAATGATTTATTTGGTTCTCTGTGTTTTTGTGGTTTGTTTTGATTATCTTATTGTTTTTCTCTACATTCAGCAAAACTGTGTCCGTATCTATGGCACTAGTTAAACCATTTTTTGAATGATCGTTTGCCTTTAAAGTTTGGATTTTTCTCCTAGATAATTAAAACTTGAGTGATTTTTTCAGCTAGTTCTGTGTCAGAATCTTGAATATTATTTATTTGTGAAGTAGTGGTTTGGATGTTATTTAGAAATTGTATTTTTAAATGTTCTGTTTCTTCCAATTTCATAGTGATTTCAGCTTGTTCTAGTTTATCTACTAGTTTTCTGAAGTCTATATCCGGTTCATGAATTGAAGATGGATGTGATGCTCTCTTTTTATTGCTATTTTTTGTAATTGAGGTGTTAGAGTCATCATTACGACTTCTGGCATTTTTGTATTTATATAATCTTGTGTATTAGGAGATTATGCTTTTCTTAATAGTGTTTCTATTCTTACTGCTAGTTGTTTAATTGTTTCGATTGGGATTCTACGAGTTTCATTGCATAAAACTGTTTGGTGTTGTTTGTTTCTTTCGAAGTCGAACATTTTTGAATATTCTTGTGTGAAGATTTTCCAATCTGATTTAACATCTTTAGGTACAACTGAAAACCATTTTTGGACTGCGCCTTCAAGTGTGGTTTGGATTAGAGATGTGCGTCTATGTATCCAATTTTGATGGAGTGGTGTATTTACTGGTTCAGTTCCTATATTTAAAATCAAAATTGCTGTGACTGCATTTAATTAATTTTCTACGGAGTATTCGGGATCTGTTTCTGTGAAAACAATTAATGGCTTATTTGAAGATATTGAGGATCCACTCACAGGGCATGGATTTATTGTCATTTATAGTGATTCTGCGGCATTTGGTATTTGAGAAAACTTGTGAAGTGAGTCTTTGTTATTTCATGTTTTTGTAGATAATATGGCAGTGGAACTTCATTTTGCATTTGAGTTGAATGATAATTTTGTGTATTCACAGGGTTTTTTGATTGAAACTTATTATTTTATGAGGTTGGGGTATGTCTTGTTTGCCTTTGTTTGTTTCGTGTATATGGTTTGAAAAGATCTGGTTAATCGATGTTCAAGTTATTGTGATGGTTGTTTGTGTTGAATAGTTGATTTTGATAAGAATATTCATAAATTTCTGAGTAATGCGGTTGATTTCTAGCATGATGTTTAATTGCTATGTTTTTATTTTGTTGGAAAAATGGGTAATTTTCGCTACGATCCGGAGCAGCTCGTGGCTGGTCGTTAAAGAATGCTGATTGAGAAGCTTGTTGTCGTACATTTTGACTTTGTGATTGCGATTGACTGTGACTATTCGTATTGAGGGTTTTGTTGTTTTCGACTTTTGCAAAAAAAATATAGTTATGATCAGAGAAGTTATTTCTGTTTGATGTCTCTTGCTTATTTGTTTGTCTTGATGTTGTTACTGATCTAAATGTTTGAATTTCCATCTGTGAGTTTTTTGGAATAATTGAATGTCTCACTGTCTATTGTATAGTTGTTTGTGGAAATACTGTGTTTTTATTTTTTGGAGTTTTGTAAGTGTTCGGTGAATAGGAAAAAAGCTTTGTTGTGTTGTTTTTGGCATTGTTTCAAGTATTTCTTCATTTACGAATTTTAATGGGGTTTGGATATCTTGCTGTGTAAGATTTTTTGTTCCATTTAAGTTTTCTAGGTTAATAAATGTAGAATTCAAACTATTATTTCCTTCTCTATCTGTGAATATTGAATCATAGTTTAATGGTGTTGCACGAAAAGTAAGTGGAGTTATTCTAATATAATCTCTATTGATGGAACTTGGGTGATTGCTTGACTTGAGATGTCAGTTGATATATTAATAAATGATGGATCAGACCATTCAGGGTCCCAAAAATAATATGTTTCGTCTGCCAATGTAGTTTCATCGTCTGAATTTTGTGGTTGAAAATTTTTTCTTGGTACTGATATCAGTTCAAGATTATGGTGGAAATAATCAATAATAAGCTATGCTAGTATCTTTTGTAGATCGTGTTTAACATTCTGTGATATTTCGTTATTAGTGAGATTTTCACGGATTGTGCTTAAGAATTTTGAGAAAATACTTATTTCCTGTCTTACAGCTGTATGTCGGGATGTTTGAGTTGTTGAGTCACCTTGTGTTTCTTTCAATTCTAGTATAGATAGATAGCTATAAATAATTGAAAATATATCATTTGTGAATAGGGAATTTGCTCTTTGTGAATTATGGTGTTGTAATTTTTTATAAAGTTTTTGAAAATTTTTGCGAATTCTATATCTACATCGTCTGTTTGTATTGGGTGTTTTTGGTGATTTTGTTTCGATGATGCGATTTCGATTGTGTATATACCATAATGTGATGTGATATTACATATATCTTTTTGTTAATGATCAAAGATTTGTCTTTTTATTTGTACTTCAGGGAATTCTTATTTACATGGGCTAATTCCTTTTTCAAATAAGTTTACAATTAAGTTATGGCAAAATTGTACTTGTCCTCGGAAGGGATCATATAGTGGTTTTATGAAAAATGGGAGTATCGAGTTATCGTCAAAACTTTTGTCGTATTCAATCATATTCTATATTGTAAAACTGTTAGTGTGTAACATTCAATATGTCTTATTGGCTGGTTCCAATTATATAGGCGTATTGGTTTGTTGATATATGACTTTTTTATTTTGCGTTTTCCATTTGTTGATGAAGGTGTTGTGGCTTCTGAGTCGGAAAAATTTATTTGGTCGTCGATCGGGTTATTTTTACTTATGGGATTTTTTAGTTTTCGAAGTTCCTGTATTGTGTTTGTGTCTGATTCTGAGACTGCGTTTATTTGTTTTGAAAATGGTTTTCTAAAAACTTGTTTTTGTTTTGTTTTGATTATCTTTTTTCGTGTCTGTCGTTTTTATCTTTTATAGCCTATTGTTTGTCTGTGTGGTGTGATTACAGGGTCGTATCTTTTGTTTTCAATTAAGCAATTATGTAATACGATTGTTTGTTTATTACCTAGATTATCTCTTGACATAAAGTTTAGAATGATGGGTGCAATGTTTGGGTTAGAAGTTTTAAGTTTCTTGAACTGTTAGTTCTTACGCGTTTTGTGTGGTTATCTTATCTTGGGGCATACGTTTTCGTGATTTGACGGGTTGGAGAGAGAGTAGTATATCGATTCGTGAGAATGATTTTTTACTTCCTCGTGACTAAGTTTAATTTAAGATACACTTACCTAATCTTACTTAGAGGGTTTTGATTTGTGATCAAGGGTTGGAGATTAGTAACTCAATCTACAAGGTTCAGGTATAATTAGAACGCAAGCAGATCGTTAGATACTGTTTTATGACCTATTAAGTTTAAGTGTTTTAGCCTGGTTCATCTAAGAGGAAGGGAATCAAGTGAAGGATGAGTAACCGAAGTTCTTCGCTGTTTATCTTCGCTGTTAATGGTTAGTTTTTTCAATAATTTCTTTTAATCCTGGGTCTTTGATAAGGGTTGTGTAGCGAATCGACGTTTGAGGTCGTTAAACACTTTTAAAAATGTGGGGGGGGGGGGGAATTTTTCCGTTTGATCCAAGGAAAGCCTTGATGATCAGAAAATAAAGAAAGTTATTTTCAGTGACTGTTTACAGATTCAAGGAAAACCTTGGTGATCTGTTTTTTTTTAAGTTGAGATAATTTAAGAGAAAACAAGGATAAGCCTTGATAAATTTTAATGTAAAGGTTTAAGTGAGAAAAGTTTAAGCTTAAAGTTTAGGATGATGTTAGTTTTGTGTAATTTGCTGTTATTGTTTAGGTGATGAAGCTGAGATGAAGAAATGATATAACAGATTATTAAAACTAACGATGATTTTTTAGTTTAACTAGTTTTTGTAGTTTTATTCATTAAATTAATTTATTCAAAATGTTTTAATTCACTGCAGATTTTTGGAGAGAACGACTTGTGTTGTTTTTATCGGCCGTTATTGTATAAATAATAGGTTTAGCTCCATTTAGGTTACTGAAGAATTTTTTAAATCTTATGTCATTGATTAAAAATTTAAATTTACTGCGGAAATGATTCTAAATACATAGGTTTGTTCCGGTTTCCGTAGTATTATCATGTATTGTTTGGAAAATCTGAGGAGATCTATTGAGTCGGAGAGATTTCTAACAAAATGTTTTTTTCATGTAACATTTTTGCAATTTTGCAACTGTCTAATTCTGAATCTGTTTTTTTCTAATACTAAGTAGGTTAAGGTGTTTTTCGAGACTTTTGGTCGCACCACATGAGTTATGTATGGTTGACTGTACTCATAGGGTAATTTCAGATAAGGTACACGGTCTGCTCGTCACGCTATCTTATTTTCGGCCGGATAGATTCGTGCAACTTCTTAGTCTAATACGAATCTTAATCTTACTCTTCAATCTCTCAGTCTCAATAGATCTAGTGTATACTGGTTTATGCGAGTTAGTTTCCGGAAGGAGAACAACTGTATTTTAAGTTTATTTCAAATTGCTCTGGTGCTGAAACTACGAGTAGTTTCAGCACTTACAAATAAGTTTAATTTATAGTTATGGAATATGATTGGTTTGTTACAAATACTTTATAGAATTAGAGAATTATATTTATAACCAATTATAAATTCTAGTTTAGAACTGGTTCCAATATTTTAAACCGACCTGAAAAATGTTTTTTTTTTCACAGGGAGCGCTATCAGCTATTATTCTACGTTCAACTATGGTCAATAGAGGCACAGGAAGCGGTATTTCTTCATCTCAAAGCAAATAAAATGGAGGTGGAGAAAAAATACATACAGCTGATACCGATGGAAAAAATCAGATTATATTTTCCGTTTGATGACGTTAGTGACTCGTTTTCAATTCCAACTCATTGGACCCCTGTGAGCAGACTGCCTGAAACCGTAAATTTTCAGATCGACTGCAAGAACAAATCGGTGTGCAATGACCTGGAAAAATCAATGAAAACTAGTCCGATGTCGTTCTCTTCTTTCCAGGTCCAGTTCAAAATGAACGCCGAGGAAACTACAATTCGCAGAATTGAAGTTACTGGCCGACACATGCAGAGCGGACAATTATACAGGTGATTATATTGAGAACTCTACTCCGTGACAATTATTAGCCCTCCACTTATGTGATGCTAAGTTAAAGGTTTAAAAGTTCAATTCGGATGTGTTTATAAGCGCCAAAGCGATAACACCAGTAGCGTCTCGATAGGTAAGAGGGGACGGGGCGACCGCTTCACCTTTAATCTTGGATGTTAATTTATCCTGAAGTGTATGGGCGGCCCGTTGGTACTATTTTGAGACGCCCTTTTTAGTTAAGGGCGAACTCTTCTCCCCCGTTCAATCCTGGCTATCAATTTTTTCCAAAGGTCCCACTTTGGTACTGTTTAGCCACATTTTTGATTTACAAACACCAAATTTTTTTCTAAATGCCGTAATAAACACTAAGCTGGAAAAAGGGGCATTTGGGTCACAATATTTCATGTCCTAAAAACGAGTCCTAAAAACAACTTTTTTGATCAGATTGCAAAACAATCGTATGCACCGCATTTTTTTTTGGGAAAAATGCGGTTTTTGCAGGGTTGTAGGTGAGCTAAAGTTTTTGCAGGGTCTTTGCAGAGAAATAGTCTAAATATAATAAAAGACAACCACTTTTTCAATTTTTTTCTCGGAAAAACACCCCGCTTCTCCAAGCAAATTGCTGCGTACGTCGCTGCATGACAAAAAATAAAGATCAGTTGATTTTCTAAGTGTATAAGTTGTGATTGCAAAAGTGTGAAAAAATCAAAATAGTACCTTTTCTTGAAACAGTAAATCATGAACATTTTGGGGGGCCATTTTGTTTATTGCCAATTTTAAGCCAATGGTTCCTGTCTAGCTCCTTACAAATATGTAAAATTTCCCCACTTAAAAAGTATCTGTGCTGTGTCTGAAAAATCAATTGGATTCTTTTCAGAAGATTACAACATACTTAAATATATTTTAGTCACCTTGAAAGCATGGTAGGAGCACAGGGGAGTGACCGCTATTTGACCTCAGATGACATTAAACGATTGTCAAGTGAAAGTGTAAACGAAGCTGTCGCCAATGTCAGAACCGACGAAGGCTATGTTCCCCACGAAGACGAAATCATCGATCTATCCAGGAGTTTGGAACAGGTGCTCAAAACTAACGATGAAAGCTCGAAAGACTTCGATGAAAGGCAATGGGATTCAGTTTTCTGGAACGACGACTGGTATCGACCTGATAAAGTGACGCATGCATTGAATGATCTGTTTTACGTCAAACAAGATGAGTCTGATGTTTTACACGTCAATGAAAATGCAGAAAGCTCATCCAAATCAGTTGGAGTCAATTTAGGAATTCCGAACATAGAGATTGGTGGAAACACTGAATTCGCTGATGAAAAGTCAGAGACAACAACATCAAATGAGATCAATAATATCCTGCGGGAAAGCAAAACGTACGTTGAATGGGATGGCCGAAAATTCACAACCAAGCCTATGGACTTATATCGAGTGAATTTGAACCATTTCGAATCTTCATCGACTATTTTATCAGATTCAGTACAAGTCCATAAGGTTTTGTTTCAACATTCGATAATGATGGTAGTTGATCACTCGCTTGAAAACAAAAGTAACGCTCTGAATTTAAATTTACTACAACAGCGACTTGAAAATGAAATCAAAAAACTAGAGGAGGAAATGAAAGGCTATAATGATGTTATTGAAAGCAAATCTGCCGATGTGGTAGAAATTACAAGGAAAAATTTTTCACTCGTAAATGAAGAGAACAAAAAGTTGAGAGTAGAGCTTCAAACTAATGTTAACGAGCTGAGGAAAAATGCTTCATGGCCGCCTGGTTCTTATTGCATATTCCAACAACCCAAGTCAAGAAATGCGAAGAACGGGTATACGGCTAAAGTTTGTCCGGACGGATTTAACCCAATAATCTCACATCTGCCAGTCGATAGCTCACACGTAAGCGTATCTTTCAATATCAGTGTAGCTCATGCATTTTAACTCCTATTTTCCAAACCGTCAGATTTTTTGAGTTATTCAAGAAGGTCAATGTATTTCTCGAGGGAAATGAATCAGCTCAACAACTTTTATAAACTTTTATATCAGATTGGTTAAACTCATCGCCATAATGCGACAAAGCGTCTCAAAACTAAGCACATACTGATTTCCCGGGTTGACCAAAACTTCTAATCATACAATTTCCATTTATGAAAAACTTCTTGTCATACAATTCCATACAATGCCATACGTACAGAACATAGTATGAAATCTCTATGATAAAAATTTTTCCATAAATGAAAACTGTATGATAGGTGTTTTTCCATAAACCAAAAATTTTGATTTTTTCTTTCTAATTTTAGTTTCTGAAAACCTTTTCGGTTGTGTTTGCAACCGAACACAAGTGACAAAGACCTTGTTTACTCATAACACCAAAGGTTGGACGGTCTTTGCATTTACAAGGCATAGCAAACGACCTGAATATGCAAGTTTTTCGCAATTAATATAACAAAATGAACGAACTTTTATTTTTTGGCAAAATTTTTTAATTATGATTATTTTAAATTTTTGAATTTTCAAGTTATCAGACATTGATCAAGGCTTACATTGACACCCCATACAAAAGAACTAGGAATTTTCAGCGTTTTTGAAAAAAAAATTGAAGTGAAAAGAAAATAAAAGCCAAACTTATCGTATCCAGGACTACGTTATGCTTACAAAATATTAAAATTTGCATGCAAAAAAAAATTTCGAAAAATGTTTGTTTGCGTACGAAATTCGATGTGCGGTTGAAAAAAAAAAAATTTTGGGCCAAATTTTCAAAATTACTTGAAAAAATTTTTTGTGTCGCCATCAAAAAAATGCCAGTCATACAATTCCCATATATGGGAATTGTATGATAAGCATTTTTTTCAAAAAACGAGAACCTCAGTTTTTTATCACCAGACTGTTTTATAAGAATCAAACATCCACAGAAATAAGTTTATACCAGTTTTCAACCATTTTTAGAAATTGTATGAAAATTGTATGACAAGCATTTTTCCACACACCTGATGTATGGAATTGTATGATAACCATTTTCGCTGTATGGAGGTCAACCCGGGTTCTTAAAAACAACGAACAGACTGGTTAAGACCGGACAGGCTTGTATAGGCCGCGCCGGATAGGTGTTTCTTAGTTTTTCCGATCGTTTCTAGACTCTGCATGAAGTTGTATAAATACTGCAGTCATTAAACATGAATACGATATAATTTTGTAGCTGCTACATCGAGATTAACTGAATGCCAGATGCGACAAAACATGATTTGTAGGGTTAATTCTAGACAAAATGGAACTAAGCTTAAGTTTGAGGGTAAAAAATCGGTTATTATGTCCCCTGGAAACTCAATGATATAAATATAATAAGATCGTAGAGGTTTAATAATGATGGTTGTTGAAGAATGTTTAATATTTATAAATGCAGTGGTTTAAAAATGTTCTTTTTCGTTAGTTTAGCGATAGAAGTTTACATTTATGATTTCGTACAGGAGACTATCTGTTTCAGAATACAGAAACTCACACTCAAAATATAAAGAAGTTCACAGCTTTCATTCTTTGAATGTGACCTAAATTTGAAACCTTTGCCAGCAAAAATCAGTAGCTCTCTTTATTGCTGGCACTCTTCATCAAAATTTTGTTGGCTTCAAAGTAAACGCAGCCAAATTCCCCCCGAAGATTTTGTAACTCGAAAGCACTAAGTTTTTGCAAAGCGGCGTGATAATCTCTCACCACCCGAACAAATATCCGTTTGCGTTTCGACTACCATACTTTTCCATAAGCGCAATGTTTTAACAGTTTGTTCAAATCCCTCTCAAAATCTTTTCTTGCTTGTTCTCGTTCGGTCGTATTCAAAGTGATGTATGGTAGATACGAGGTTTTTGTACTTGTTTTTGATTGTTATTTTTTTTCCGCAGAAGGCATGTTTTCTAGGACAAGTTCATGATCCTTACATCAGGCTGTGTGTATCGGGAGTTTCATCGCCATAGCTAATGAGAAATCAGTTTCTACGTAAATGCGTGAAGGGACAAAGCATAGACTTTTTGGTTGTCCAGAACATATTAGCGAGTTGCTTGTGAGCACCTAGTGATTCTTTGCAGGCGAAGACTAGAAAAGCAGGTCCATGTCAAAATTATCAGTTTCAGAGCTGTTATCAAATTTTTTTACTTTAATAATTATATAGGTATCAAATTTTGCTTTTGGTACTGAAGCTCATGGGCAAATCAAATTTAACTCGGGTTTTGCTGGCATTTTCAGCTGTCTATGTATCAAAATGTTTGCACAGCTGAATATTTTGCTTTTTTTGGATCAGTCAAAAGCAGATCTATACCGTTTCAGACTAGACGCAAAGTATGAAACAGTTATTTTCGTTATGGTTTCTTATTTTCATCAAATACTGAGATATTCCAATTCAATATGAAATATCAAGCCAAAATGAGATCATTCATAGATTGATGAAAACTGAGCAGTTAAAAAAATTGAATGATGTGTTGGAATACCCAGCCGCTTCCATAAGTTATAAAAGCTTGCAAGACTGCCTGACAGTTCCTAACATATCAAAAAACCTTCATCTTCTAATCAGAAATCGATCACATTTTTCATGTCAACTTTTGGAAAAATTTATCCACATTTCGGGCTCAATTTGACCAAAATGGACTGTTGACCCATTGCTCTAGGTTTAAGGTTTCAGGTTTACGTCATAGTCAAAGAATTAAAGCTGTGCACTTCAGGGCGCAATAATAGCCAAAGAATATCAACAGTCTACGTTTTCTTAACAAAATTCAGGTTGATGGTTGCGCAGCGTTTGGAGACAAGAGTTTGAAGACTTAAAAATTGATTAAAAATTGACAAAGTACAGCACAGATCTGATGTTTTTTGAACTCAAATCGATTAATAACTTTTTCTGCAGAAGGCAGTTCCATGACCCGTTTAAGACTGGATGCTTATCACGTGTTTCACCAGTATAGCTATTGCGATAGCAGTTTCTAAATAACTACGTGAATGTGCAATACATATGCAGCTTGTTTTTGCACATGATTTTATAGCAAATTGGGTGTTAATACATAGTTAAAACAGGCTCATACAAGAGAAGCATGTTTATATCAATTATGGCAGTTTCGGTGCTGTTATCAAATTTTGATTTATTTGATACAAACATGAGCAAGAAATCTCATTTTTGCTACTGGAACATTTTCACCCTCTTTTCGTTGAATTGTTCAAATTTTCAATCGATGGGAAATTCAAAAATAAATCGTAGTTTCAACGAGCTTTGTGTGCTTTTTAGCTGTTTGTGTATCAGAACGTTTTTTATGCGACTGATGGGTAGGCTATTTGTTTGATGTTCCAAACAAAATGAGGTCCATGCTTCAGATTATAGGCAACCGTATACCAAATTGAAAAAAAATTAGTTTTGCTTTAAGTTTTGTTTTAGTCAAATTCTAAGGTTCTCAAATTTTGAAAGGCAATTTGAATTGAAATGAATCAGGCTTTTAGCGTAGATTTTGCAAAATTAAAATGTAAGACGTGTCACAAATCGTAAGCTAACAAATTTGAGTGACATGTTGCAGTACCCATTCCCCTCCACATGTTATAAAATCCTCAGGACTGCTGCATTTTCCGACCAATTAAAAAAATCTTTATCTTCTGAAGATAAAATCAAACCAGGTCTCAAGTCGGCATTTGAATAAATTTCATCCGCTCATCGGGATTAACATCACTAGAGTCGACTATTGATCAAATTTTAAGCAAGTTTAAGTTATCTCTCAATTGAACTTTTTGAGGTCTTTCTGCGACAAATATGGTTAGAAGCCTTCGATGTTGATTACTTTTGTTTCGAAGATTAATCAATTAATCTTCCTTTCTGGTCAATTACCGCCAATCACATTTGTTGCATCAGGATTTTTTCCACAAACTTGTGCTGTTAATTTTTTCTCCATCGACAATTTTCACAGCACCGAGAGCAGCATCAGCGGCGACACTAGTAGTAGCTTATTCAGAATAATCGGAATATTTGTCATGAAGTACAAGGTTTTCAGAAATAAAAGCTTCAAATGAGCAAACATGTGCTGAGCATGAGTTTTTTCATGTTTTTTTTTGAAGAAACATTTATTCTCATCACGAACTCTTGGGTTGAAAACGGCAAAAAATCAAGTGACTTTTCATAAATTCTGTAAAACATTTTAAATGCTATTGATTGTCAATTTTTTAGAGTTGTAGCACTGTCAGTATTTGTATTTGCTTGTAACAGAACTTTTTAAAAACTTCTGCTTTCATGAAAGTGTGCGATAAAAACTTCAAAAAAAAATAAATAACTCTCTATAACGATTTTTTATTAGGTCGATGGGTTTGTTGTTTCAAGATGGAATGAGATTTTTGGCGTTTTTTTTTTCGAAGGAACTTTCTCAAATGTATTTTTTAATTTTTCGTTGTGGGATAGAACATTGTTCAAGAATCAAACTTACAAAATTGCCAAGAATAATTGCCAAGAAGTTGAAATTTTTTTGAATTAGCATATCACACACTTTCAAACAAACTGATTGTTAAGTAAAAAATCTGTTAGAAGCAATATCCATCCTTCACTGGAAAAAAAATAAAACCTAAAAATTTCTTAAACACCGCCTGGTTAGAACCAGCTCAAAACGAATATTTAATATTACCAATTATATTCCTGTTAACTATCACTTTAAAATAATTAGAACTAACATGATCCATGACTATTCATGATCCATGATTAAAACTTTTAATAACTTGTAAGGCTGAAACTATTTAAAGTTTCAGCTTGAGAAGAATAAATTTAACTTAGAAAGCAGTTGTTGTTCCTCTCCTCTAGCCGCGCAAGAATACCAGTATATACTAGATCTACTTAGACTACGAAATATAAGAGTAAGATTAGGATCGGTATTAGAATAAGAAGTTGCACAATTCTATCCGGCCGAAAATAAGATAGCGTTACGAACGTTCGAAATTTTTCTAGGACCAAGCCACCCCGGACTCAAACTCAGTGCATTAAATAGCTCATTTTTTACCATTGAGCAAGTGTTAAAACAAGCATTTAACAGTTATTCAAGATCTGTTTAGGTTAAAACGATAAGGAGTGACTATAACTATAAAATACCTCACCTCGAAAATTGGTGGAGTGATTCGAGCGAACTAAGGTACGTAATTCTACGGGAAAGTTTACCATCTTAGCAAAATTAAATGAGTAGTTTATGCTTTAATTGAAGTTAAAAAAAATTTTTGAACAAAAATTGAACTTTTCTTTTTTAAGTATTCAATAAAAAAACAGTAGAGCTATTAGCGCAATACAAGTTTGATGCTAAACTGGTAGCTTCTGTTTCAATGATAAAGGCTATTAGAAAACGTTCTGTGTGAAGAACTTTAAAATTTCAATCAAATCTCAAGACAAGACACGATACCAGAGTTTTGATGGAAAATCTTTTAAATCGGGAAAACTTTTCTTGTTATGTTCATTTTGACGAACAGTTTTTTCTGAAAAAAAAAACATAAAAAGTCAAACTTTATGGCCATTTTCGACGAAAGAATGTGAGTAATTAGGAAAAAAACTCATTGAGTTTTTTTTCACCTGCCTTATAAGAGTGCAAAACTCGACTGATTCGACTGCCCTTCAGTGGGTATCCGATAATTTTTTTATCAATTGAATTTTGTAGAGAGGAGAGTATATCAAACGTTAAATTGTAAGTGCTGTAACCAATCACAAAATACGGTCCCAAAATTATCATCTAAGATCACCAGCGGATTTAGGGGGTGGGGGAGTCCACCCCATTCAGGGAATCGACTCTTTGCCGACCCAATGGGTCACCCGTTTTACTATTTTGAGGTAATCAGTTTTCGCTTAACGATTCAAAAAATTCTAAAGACACCTTTGAAGTAAAAGTATACTAAATTTTTAGGGAGGAACGCACGCCGAAAAAACACAATTTTTTGGTCAGAAATTTCCAAAAATTTGCCTACGGCGAAGAAAATTTGGTTGAAATGGGGCCTTTATGCTGATTTGAGAGTGCTCAGAAAATCAATTTGGTCGATCGAAGAAAATCACGACTGGAGAAAATCCTAGATCCGCCCCTGAACAATATCACTGGTAAAGTTACTTTAAAGGGGAACATTTTGCAATTAAATGCACTCCAAAATAGAATTTTTGCATATGTATTATTTGAAAAGTTTGCATTGTTGAAAAAACTTGCAAAAAATTAACTTCTGCTTTAATTTTCACTGCATATTTTTTTTGTCTCAATATCTGATCTGAAGAAGAAAAACCACAAAAAAAAATTGTTTCTTGATTTTCTTCGAAAGTCGCAGCAAGAATTATATCAAATTTTGTCCTTTTTTGCTTCAGCAATTACTAAAAAAAATTGAAAGCTTTTGTAAATTCAAAAATTTTCGAATCACTTGCAGTAACTTTTTAAATTACAAAAAAATATCAACGTTTAAAGCAATGACACCACTCCAAAAAATACTTCAAAAGTTGTATCTTATTTGAAATCAATTTTCAAAATAGAAAATTGGTGTCTTCTAAATACTGTTCAATTTCAGTGAATTTTTTAGCTTAAACTTAATAAAAGTTAAGTTCAATTTTTTTTCAGTTTTGTTTTAATCTTTGGATATAATTGACTATCACTAAATTTCTAAATTGAAAGTTTATTTTTGGGTAACACATACAATACGTAATTGAAATTTTGTACTTATAATTTGAAAGCCGCATAAGGAATTGAAGCAAGGAAAAACGATCAAAAAAACTATTTTTTTAAAAATTATAAGTTTTGATAGTTTTGCACAAAAATTGTCCCTTACATTCTGAAGCATGCTCCTCAATTTCTTATGCTTTATCAAAAACAATTATATGGTACGAGGTATGAACTTTACCTGAGTATGAGAGGTGATTTGTGATACTTTGCAGAAGCCGCTGACGTCAACTTTCGTATTGATTTCATCAAATCATTTTACAAAAAAGTTTGTGCAAAACTTAATTAGTTTCCGCAAAGTTTTGTTGAGAGAAGACTGCTAGTATACCAAGGCAAAGCCAAGAATGTTCCGGCCTCACTTAAGGCCAATTAATTTTTTTTTTGATTGATGGAAAAAATTTTTATCTTCAATTTTTCTTCATTCTATCCCCCACACGCTACGTAAAATACCAAGGGTTGTTTTGCGTGCGATAATGAATATGATTAAATTGCTGGCCTCAATTTAAGTTTGGAACGCCTAAATTCACTCGTTACGCTTGTTATATGTACGCAATATAACGCATTTAATTATCCCAAATTGGCCAAATTAGCAATTTTTGAACGCTAGTAACTTTATTACGAACAATCACAGGGAAAATATCTTTTCAAATTGGTATAAAAAATTTCCGTCAAAAACGCTTGGTTAGCAAGTAGAAAAAATAATATCAGTTACTGAAAAAAAATAAACCACATCAGTCTTATTATTCTGCACTTTCTTCAAAAGTCGTTATAAGAAAACTTGTTAGAACCAACGACTGTTTTCTTTACGTGTAAATTGTAAAGTTGATTTTTTTTGAATAAAAAAACTTTTTCAAAACTTTCTGTGCAACTTGAATCGATCGACAAATATACAAACTATCTATTATAATTAGGTTCATTTTTCTTTCTTTGGCATCGTAAGATTACCACAGTTAGCCATTATAAGACGTACAGCATCGATGAAAGTAGAAAATTTGCACAATAGGGTAACTCTTTTTTTAATTTTAAAAAATATCGGTAAGAAAATAATTCATCACGAATATACTTAAAGAAAAGTGAAAATTGATTGCCGTCAAAATGATTTGTTTCGATATTGTTGACTTAACTTAATATACACGACCAATTCCAGTTTGAGACTTAGAAATTTTTTACCTTAAATTGAAACAAATTTATCAATATCATTGACAAACTTTCAACATTCTAGATAACTTCTTGTAAATATTTCTAAGCTATAGCAAGACCTGGTGACAATTTTCAAAGCCATGTAAATTTACTTAAAAGTTTTGCAGGCAAAAAATTATTTTGAATTGAACCACATCATACCTTGGAGTATAATAGATTCTCATCAAAAAGTTTCATTTCGACTGTCAAATATAGTCTGTTTTAAAATTTACTCAAGCAAAAATAAAGTGTTACTTTCGTCAAAATTTCAAGCAATAGCTCAAAATACCTCAAACTAGAAGGTTTTTTTTAGAAGCAAATATTTTCAAACAATTGTCCAATAGTTCACCTTGGAAAATTTGCAATAGACTATTTATAGACTACTAGCAGTCTAACACTTGGCACTTTGATCATTGGTTTGTACAAAGTTGCTGCAATTTTGTTTTTTCTTATATAAAATTTTTGTAAGATTGAAATCGGCTCTCCTTAAAAAATAGAGGAAAACAAGACTCCTCGTTTCAAGTCAAGGCCATAGATTTTTGTCTTAAAGTGTAAGGAGTTGTTCTCATTAGATCGAATTCAAAATAAAAGATCTTATCCCCACACGCTATTCAAAATTACAAAATGATGCAATTAGCTTCTAATAGTGCTTTGTCAAACTCTAATAGCTTGCCTCAAGTCAATTTGGAGCGAGTTTAGAGTTGGATTCAACCGCTACTTGCGGGCGTTAGTAGCACGAAATGTCTCGCAGAAAAACTGTCCCAAACTAACCAAACAATATCTTTCAAACCTATGTAGCTTTCTTTAAAAAAAAATCAGATAAAATATCGATCTAAATTTGAACAGAAGACATCTATAACTCTCTGGTGGGACGAGGAACTGCAATAAAATGACTTTAAAAAATCAAAATTTTTTTGAACAAAAAACCATACCCAGTGGAAATATTCAATCTTCTCATCGATAATTGGATTAAAAAGACAACTCTTATCAAGCATACTCAGACCATTCATTGAACACCTGCGGTAGTTTTTGCCTAAAATGATGATTTTGAACTTTTGTCGGCAAATTTTCCTGTTGGCAAGAACGCATTGTTTTTTTTTCGCAAAAACGGATTTACAAGTACAAAGTGATATTTTTCTCATCTGGTAATGCAGTTTTCGGATCAAGTAATTTGTCTAACCCCAATCGAGGTGCTCGATTTATGTCTCGACTTTCTCGACCAAAAATTGGCATGTCTCGACTTTCTCGACCAAACATCGGTATGTTTCGACTTTCTCGATCAAGTTTTGGTATGTTTCAACTTTTTCGACCCAACCAAAAAATATGTTCGTTTTTGTTTGACCTTGCATATTTATGTTTCGACTTTCACGACTGGGATTTTTAAAAACTTTTTTTTGTTTTTTCGACACCGCATAGATGTAATTCAACTTTTTTGAGAAAAAAATGGGTATTTTTTGACGGTTTCGACTTCCTCGACGAACAAAAAAATCTCTAAAATTTGTTTGATCTATCTCAGATTTGCTTCAAGCGAGCGCTAAAACTTGTTTTGCCATGTTTGTTTTTTATTGTAAATCATTGTTGTCAGTTGAACCAGCATTGTATTTACGAGCTAATTAAAAGGGCGGTGATCCCCGTCTGAAATGAAGCAACTGAAACTCTCGGTTTGACGTCTATACAAGAAAAAGGCCTATCAGACAACATCAAATATAGAAACTATGAAAATATGCTTATCATGCAGTTTCCAATTGTAACTAACTATATGAGAAGCATTTAAAAATCTTTTCGAAGGTATTTTTAAATTGGTTTGAAACCTAAAAACGATTTGAAGTTTTAGCCCCTAGGTGAGTTAGAATGTTTATCCTTTAAGTAACTGTTTTAAAAAAAACTCCGACTGATATTTTAATGATGTATTAAAATTTCATCGTGGTAAAGATGTATCTTATTTGAAATCAATTTTCGAAATAGAAAATTGGTGTCTTCTAAAGACTGTTCAATTTCAGTGAACTTTTTCGCTTAAATTTAATAAAAGTTAAGTTCAAATTTTTTTTCAGTTTTGTTTCAATCTTTGGATATAATTGACCATCACTAAATTTCTAATTTGAAAGTTTTTTTTTGGGTAACACATAAAATACGTAATTGAAATTTTGTACTTATAATTTGAAAGCCGCATAAGGAATTGGAGCAAGGAAAAACGATCAAAAAAACTATTTTTTTTTTAAATTATAAGTTTTGATAGTTTTGCACAAAAAGTGTCCCTTACATTCTGAAGCATGCTCCTCAATTTCTTATGCTTTGTGAAAAATAATTATATGGTACGAGGTATGAACTTTACCTGAGTATGAGAGGTGATTTGTGATACTTTGCAGAAGCCGCTGACGTCTACTTCCGTATTGATTTCATCAAATCATTTTACAAAAAAATTTGTGCAAAATTTAATTAGTTTTCGCAAAGTTTTGTTAGGAAGACTGCTAGTATACCAAGGCAAAGCCAAGAATGTTCCGGCCTCACTTAAGGCCAATTAATTTTTTTTATTGAATGATGGACAAAATTTTTATCTTCAATTTTTCTTCATTCTATCCCCCACACGCTACGTAAAATACCAAGGGTGTGTTTTGCGTGCGATAATGAATATGATTAAATTGCTGGCCTCAATTTAAGTTTAGAACGCCTAAATTCACTCGTTACGCTTGTTATATGTACGCAATATAACGCATTTAATTATCCCAAATTGGCCAAATTAGCAATTTTTGAACGCCCGTAACTTCATTACGAACAATCACAGGGAAAATATCTTTTCAAATTGGTATAAAAAATTTCCGTCAAAAACGCTTGGTTAGCAAGTAGAAAAAATAATATCAGTTACTGAAAAAAAATAAACCACATCAGGCTTATTATTCTGCACTTTCTTCAAAAGTCGGTATAAGAAAACTTGTTAGAACCAACGACTGTTTTCTTTCCGTGTAAATTGTAAAATTGATTTTTTTTGAATAAATAAAATTTTTCAAAACTTTGTGCAACTTGAATCGTTCGACAAATATACAAACTATCTATTATAATTAGGTTCATTTTTCTTTCTTTGGCATCGTAAGATTACCACAGTTAGCCATTATAAGACGTACAGCATCGATGAAAGTAGAAAATTTGCACAATAGGGTAAGTCTTTTTTTAATTTTAAAAAATATCGGTAAGAAAATAATTCATCACGAATATACTTAAAGAAAACTGAAAACTGATTGCCGTCAAAATGATTTGTTTCAATATTGTTGACTTAACTTAATATACACGACCAATTCCAGTTTGAGACTTAGAATTTTTTTACCTTAAATTGAAACAAATTTATCAATATCAATGACGAACTTTCAACATTCTAGATAACTTCTTGTAAATATTTCTAAGCTATAGCAAGACCTGGTGACAATTTTCAAAGCCATGTAAATTTACTTAAAAGTTTTGCAGGCAAAAAATTATTTTGAATTGAACCACATCATACCTTGGAGTATAATAGATTCTCATCAAAAAGTTTCAGTTCGACTGTCAAATATAGTCTGATTTAAAATTTACCCAAGCAAAAATAAAGCGTTGCTTTCGTCAAAATTTCAAGCAATAGCTCAAAATACCTCAAAGTAGAAGGATTTTTTAGAAGCAAATATGTTCAAACAATTGTCCCATAATTCACTTTGGAAAATTTGCAATAGACTATTTATAGACTACTAGCAGTCTAACACTCGGCAATTTGATCATTGGTTTGTACAAAGTTGCTGCAATTCTGTTTTTTCTTATATAAAACTTTTGTAAGATTCAAATCGGCTCTCCTTAGAAAATAGAGGTAAACAAGACTCCTCGTTTCAAGTCAAGGCCATAGATTTTTGTCTTAAAGTGTAAGGAGTCGTTCTCATTAGATCGAATTCAAAATAAAAGATCTTATCCCCACACGCTATTCAAAAATACAAAATGATGCAATTAGCTTCTAATAGTGCTTTGTCAAACTCTAATAGCTTGCCCCAAGTCAATTTGGAGCGAGTTTAGAGTTGGATTCAACCGCTACTTGCGGGCGTTAGTAGCACGAAATGTCTCGCAGAAAAACTGTCCCAAACTAGCCAAACGGTATCTTTCAAACCTATGTTGCTTTCTTTAAAAAAATTCAGATGAAATATCGATCTAAATTTGAACAGAAGACATCTATAACTCTCTGGTGGGACAAGGAACTGCAATAAAATGACTTTAAAAAATCAAAATTTATTTGAACAAAAAACAATACCAGTGGAAATATTCAATCTTCTCATCGATAATTAGATTAAAAAGACAACTCTTATCAAGCATACTCAGACCATTCATTGAACACCTGCGGTAATTTTTGCCTAAATTGATGATTTTGAACTTTTGTCGGCATATTTTCCTGTTGGCAAGAACGCATTGTTTTTTTTCGCAAAAACGGATTTACAAGTTCAAAGTGATATTTTTCTCATCTGTTAATGCAGTTTTTGGATCAAGTAATTTGTCTAACCCCAGTCGAGGTGCTCGATTTATGTCTCGACTTTCTCGACCAAAAATTGGTATGTCTCGACTTTCTCGACCAAACATCGGTATGTTTCGACTTTCTCGATCAAGTTTTGGTTGTTTCAACTTTTTCGACCCAACCAAAAAATATGTTCGCTATTGTTTGACCTTGCATATTTATGTTTCGACTTTCTCGACTGTCATTTTTAAAAACTTTTTTTTTGTTTTTTCGACACCGCATAGATATAATTCAACTTTTTTGAGAAAAAAATGGGTATTTTTTGACGGTTTCGACTTCCTCGACGAACAAAAAAAACTCTCTAAAATTTGTTTGATCTATCTCAGATTTGCTTCAAGCGAGCGCTAAAACTTATTTTGCCATGTTTGTTTTTTATTGTAAATCATTGTTGTCAGTTGAACCCGCATTGTATACACGAGCTAATTAAAAGGGCGGTGATCCCCGTCTGAAATAAAGCAAATGAAACTCTCGGTTTGACGTCTATACAAGAAAAAGGCCTATCAGACAACATCAAATATAGACACTATGAAAATATGCTTATCATACAGTTTCCAATTGTAACTAACTATATGAGAAGCATTTAAAAATCTTTTCGAGTGTATTTTTAAATTGGTTTGAAACCTAAAAACGATTTGAAGTTTTAGCCCCTAGGTGAGTTAGAATGTTTATCCTTTAAGTAACTGTTCTAAAAAAAACTCCGACTGATATTTTAATGATGTATTGAAATTTCATCGTGGTGTTTTTCAGCTTTTTGTTTTTGAGGAGTCGATTTTATCGTTGTGATCGCAGCCTTTTTGCGCTACCACTACAAATGGGAGGATTAGACCTCCTAATTAACTCGGATTTGTTCTAAAATCATCAGTGGCCGTGAGCCGTTTGTGATCTATTTGAAGACAGAGATCCAAATTAATCTGAAACAGAACAAACTCATTTAAATAGGAACAAAAAAACTGAGACAACATCACACTCTTCTCGGAAAGGCCAAAATTCAGTCAAATTTCTCATCAAAAAAAAGTAAATGACTAAGCTCCCGAGAAAAAAAATCATTTTTCGTGTGAAAAGTACAAATTTTCCTCAATAAATCAGAGCTGAAGATGGTTTACCACCAGGACGAGAACCACCAAACACTCCACAAACATTGTTGCACATACTCTTTTGTTGCAGATAAAGAAAATTTCCTTTTGCTGAAAACAAAAAAGAGAACCAAGTGTTTGACTGAAACAAAAACTACTCTGAACCCTTTTGACCCCAAATGTGCAGTTCTGAAACGTCAATATCTTTTCAATGAAATGCTTTCAATTGTATGTATGAAAATTACGTTTGATCAACCCGCCGACTTAAGAGGAAGAACACAAAAAAACTAATAATGAACTCGAGGTTGAGGATGAAAACGAGGGTATTGTATATGATACAAGAGCAATTGCTTGTAGTTTTCGAGGTATGACGTTTTTTTGAATGATTTTTCAAAGTTAATTATGGAAACTTAACGATTTTTTTCTTCAAAATTTGAAATTCTTAACCTTGTTGTTGGAGGTTATCAGAGTACTCTCGGGGGTTGCGAACCTCAAATTATGACTGCTCAAATCTTTGTAGTTTTCGAGATATGACGTTTTTTGTGATTTTTTCAAACGAATTAATTTTTTGTTTGTTTTTAAATTTTGAAATCCCTTGCCCTTAGTTGTGCGTTGTCAAAGGAATATCAGTGGTTGCAAATTTTGTCTTCAAATATGACTCCTCAAATCCTTGTAGTATTCGATATGACGTTTTTTGTGATTTATCGAAAAAATTTCAGAAAACTTAACGAAATTTTTTTCTTATATCTTTGAAGTTCCTTAAGTAATTGGGTGCTGTCAGAGTGCACTAAAAGCCTGCAGATCTGGCTTCCACTATATGCAGTTTTTCTTGACTTGTCAAAAGTTCGAAGCACCGGTGGTGCGTTATACGCTAGTATTTTGTAATCTCAGGGTGGATTGAAAAGTGCCAAGTTGGGACATTCAATGCCCGATATACTAATGCATGAGCTGCTATTTGTTCCAGCTTATAGGTCAATCCTTTTGGAGCTAATAATACGTTACTTGCCACTAGTTACATCATTTTGTGCTTTAAAGAGCGTGGAAGTAAGGCCTGCTATACGAACTTTTCACTGAAGCGAACGCTCTCCAAATTAGACATGCAAAGCAGAAGAAGTGCGAAGTAAACGAGGAAATTGATAAAAAGTGAACGAGGAAGTTGAGGAAGTTGATTGAAACAGTTTGATAGACTAATGAACACAGATACAGTATCTGCCTCCATTCGTTGCTTTTCAGACAAGAAAACAAGAAGAGCATTTCCCCTAAACGAATTCATTGAAAGGAAAACCGTCCTCAGTATTCTGAAAGAAAAAACACCCCAAGCCAAAGCAGCGAACACTAACTTTATAACTGAAGTAAAGGAAGACACAATGACATTGCACCGCTCTATATTCGAAGAAATAAACGCCGAGACAGTTCTAAAATCAATCCTCAAGAAGCACAGAATGTACGGTCATTCAAGTCTAGATACGTGCGATTGGAGAAGGATGTTAACTCATTTCAACTAGACATCCATTGAGCTTTGCAAAAAAATTGCAAAGCGCTACTATACAATAGCAAGCAAAAGTTCTCCCCCTTGAATTCCTAACGGCATACAACTTATGTCGTCTGATACCTCTGGAAAAAACTTCAGGGTTAAGGCCTATTGGTATAGGCAAAGTTCTGAAACCAATAATTTGCAAAACAATCACCCAATCTATAAAATAAGACCTTGAAGTTCTCGGAAAAATTGACAATTCTGCATAGGCCAGATTATGATATCCACAGCTTGAGGAACGATTTTGAGAAACCGTACCACTTATTGATGCAGAAAACGCCTTCAACTCGCTCAATAGAGAACTTGCTCTAAGAAATGTAGAATTGTTTTGTCCGGCACTACATTATGCGCTGGTCAACTCATTGATCACCCCTCAATTTCACATGTAAACAACACGATTTTGACATGCACAACGCAGGGTGATCATCTCGCAATGGCTATTTACGGAATAGTGATAATCTCATGGATGGAGCTCCTGCACAAATCAAATGTAACCCAAAAATGGTACGCAGATGACCGGAGCGCTGCAGGTGATCTCAACATTGCCTGCGCAGTACTCGACAACCTGTACGAGGAAGTGAACGAGGAAGTTGAGGAAGTTGATTGAAACAGTTTGATAGACTAATGAACACTGATACAGTATCTGCCTCCATTCGTTGCTTTTCAGACAAGAAAACAAGAAGAGCATTTCCCCTAAACGAATTCATTGAAAGGAAAACCGTCCTCAGTATTCTGAAAGAAAAAACACCCCAAGCCAAAGCAGCGAACACTAACTTTATAACTGAAGTAAAGGAAGACACAATGACATTGCACCGCTCTATATTCGAAGAAATAAACGCCGAGACAGTTCTAAAATCAATCCTCAAGAAGCACAGAATGTACGGTCATTCAAGTCTAGATACGTGCGATTGGAGAAGGATGTTAACTCACTTCAACTAGACATCCATTGAGCTTTGCAAAAAAATTGCAAAGCGCTACTATACAATAGCAAGCAAAAGTTCTCCCGCTTGAATTCCTAACGGCATACAACTTATGTCGTCTGATACCTCTGGAAAAAACTTCAGGGTTAAGGCCTATTGGTATAGGCAAAGTTCTGAAACCAATAATTTGCAAAACAATCACCCAATCTATAAAATAAGACCTTGAAGTTCTCGGAAAAATTGACAATTCTGCATAGGCCAGATTATGATATCCACAGCTTGAGGAACGATTTTGAGAAACCGTACCACTTATTGATGCAGAAAACGCCTTCAACTCGCTCAATAGAGAACTTGCTCTATGAAATGTAGAATTCTTTTGTCCGGCACTACAACATGCGCTGGTCAACTCATTGATCATCCCTCAATTTCACATGTAAACAACACGGTTTTGACATGCACAACGCAGGGTGATCATCTCGCAATGGCTATTTACGGAATAGTGATAATCTCATGGATGGAGCTCCTGCACAAATCAAATGTAACCCAAAAATGGCACGCATATGACCGGAGCGCTGCAGGTGTTCTCAACATTGCCTGCGCAGTACTCGACAACCTGTAAGTGCACGGAAATGATTGAAGCGTTACAAGTGTCAACTGATAATAAAGCAAATATGTAAAATTGGCAGATAGTTTTAGAGACCTTGGATTGGTTAAAAGAACACCATCAGCATGCGATAATTACATGAAAAACGAGACTGAAAAGAGAACTATTGTAACATTTGACCAGATTGGACGAAAATGCAATTTCGTATTACTAGCAGCTAACCTTCCGAATTGGCAGTTTTGGAGGATTAACGGTGTTTTTGGACGATTGAACGAATCGGGAAGGCTAGAATATTCTGGTATTTCAAATTTTTAAAATTTCGAATAATGACGTCATATTTCTGAGAAACGTCAAAAAGGACCATTTTGGAAGAAATCCAAAGTAAAACAGAACGACAATAGTTGCGACGGTGACAACAACGAAAATCGCGGTAAAGAACATTAATGAGAATTGAACGAACAGCAGAGTTAGCAGAGACCGCTCCGAATTGCAACAATTGTGTCGCTACAATCGTTGCAAGGCCATTCACAACAACGTTGAAGGGTATAAACCAGCCTTCCGGAGAGGAGATAAGGGTGTTACTTCCCCGGTTTCAAGAATCCGGATGGGTCTTGGGATTGGAACTTATATCAATTTATACAAACTTTTAGCTTCCCTATTATGTCCTGAATTGAATTTATTTAACATCTGAATTCATTTTCTGACGATGAGAAGCTAGGTTAAGGGAAAGGGTTTATCCATCTTCGATGGAGATGATGATTTTTCTCTACTGAACAAAAACAAAACAATAGTAACATAACAAATAGTAGTAGCCCTCTTTTTAGGAAAGACCTCGTGGTCTGGAGATATTGAGACCCAGCCATGAGCTCAATAATTTTGCATGTAAATAAGTTAAGTTGAGCGTTCTGGTCGAAGCCGGAGAACAGTAACGTTTTTGTCGACCCGATGTTAGAAAGACCACCAAAAGAACTGGCTTTGGTAGAGACGGTGAAAAGCATGTAGAGCTTAGTTTAGACGCTGGCCAGTCCTTTTATAGCTTAGCTTTATTTTCCGTCGATGTGTACTTCCGGGCGAATGTTAAATAGATGTTTTTATGGCGCTCCTGGGTGTTATTCTTTTTTAACATCATGACCGGCAGAACCGTTCCAGGAAGTGTGGGGGATCGGCCGTCCCCTCGTTCCCTGAGAGGTTTGTGACCGAAAACACTTAAAGATATAAAACAGACCAAACAAAAAGTAGTATAGTACCCAAGAAAAACAAAAAACATAAAAAATAACCGAAAAAACCAAAAACTGTTAAAAAAAAGTAAAAAATCAGTAGAAATCATCCCCCCAGACAAGATGTGATCCGACCCTCCCGTTTGCTGTTGAAAGATATATTGTTTTTACAGGCATTTATATCAATTGGGATCGTTATGATCATTCTTGTGGCGCGTTTGTGAGGCTTGTGCTGTAGGGTTATTTGAGTATTTAAGCACGTTGATGCTAATTTGCGCTCAATCCGGAAGGGTCTGCTGATTTGCGCTCAATCCGGAGGGGTCTCGGGATTAGTGAAGAAGACTGATCCGGCAAGCAGTACAAGGAGTGACAAGAGGGGGCTCAACGACAACAACGGTCGACTTTTGGGTATCGATAACAAGTTTTGTATCCCTTTTAGTACAAAAAAAATAAGATGGTAATCTGTGGGGGGCTCGACGGTGCTGCACTGTAGTGACCCTTCACCGAACTGCGAATTTCCGAGTTAAGCACCTTATTTCGGATACTGAACAAGCCCGGAGGGGTATAGTATTACTAGTATTATTACTTATACAGCCTATATTGATACTCCTGAAAAACACAGTAAGCGGACCGCTTTTTAGGGTCAAAATAGCGATATTTTGATCCCCCCACAAATTGCGATTTTTGAGATATCGATATTCTTTGAAACGGAAAAAAGCGCTACGTTAGTGAGTTACATCGTAACTGTGCTATTATAATAGGTAGAACCGGTTGGGTTTCGTTCAGAAGTGGTTGGAACTATTTTGGTACCAAAAACCGAAGTTTCGTGATTTTTGAAAAAACAGAACACTATAAAATAAAATAAAAAATTAAAATTTTTGAGTTAGGACAGTAAGAATAGTTGTTCGGACAACGTCCATGGTGAATCGACAGGTTTTAAAATCCGTTTGCCGATAACCTTCCGGGTTACAGAGAAATCGAACTTAACGTGTTTGATTCAGTGGATTCATCAATCCGGAGGGGTCCAAATAGCATAGTTTTTCGCAAATTTTTTCGGCTAGAGCGTTCTAGATCGGGTTTTTGCATTGAACTAGAAAATTATAGGCCTTTTGAGCTCGTATCAATAATTTTTAGGTCGAAAAGAATAGAATTGCGAAAAAAGTTAGGCGGAACCTATAAGAGAGAAACTTTTTGACTTAAGAAAAAAGACGTTTTGGTTAATAAATTTGGAACTACTAGACAAATCTAGTTGATCTTGGTACCATTAGACCAGAAATTAGCTGAACTTATCAAAAAAAACATCAATAAATCAAAAAAGTAAGCGTGAAAGTTTTTTAGGATTGTTTTTAGCAAATTCACCAATTCGGGAAGGTAAGACCCTTCACGTTTTAAAAAAGAATTTTGGAAAGCCCTTACACCCCTACCAAAGGGTAGTAACTGCTGAATAAGGCAATTTTACGCTGTTCTAGGCGAAAAGAGAAGGCCAAAGGCACAAGAAAACCTTAGTCGAGCCGAAATTAGGCTAGCGATAAGACCCTTCACCGTTAGGGTGAATCGTCAAATAAGAGGCTTAACTTCAACCTGGAAGGGTGTTGGGAACGACGACACACCCTTCGTAGTTGATTAAAACAATATAAGAGCATCGGAGAACGTATCCGGATGGGTATAGGCTGGAAATTTAGAAAGCCTCTGAGAAGCTATCTTCCAAATCCGGAGGGGTCTAAATTTTTACAGATACGGAGGGGTCCCAATCCGGACGGGTCGAAATTTTCACAGATACGAAGGGGTCCCAATCCGGAGGGATCTAAATCATTACAAAACAGGAAGGATCCCAATCTGGAGGGGTCGCAAGTTTACCAATCCGGAGGGGTCGCAAGTTTACCAATCCGGAGGGGTCCGATTTTTGTCAATCCGGAGGGGTATTATTTTGTCAAAACTTAAGAAAACAAAAGAATTGAAAGTAGTTAAGGGTATTAGATTATTAAGAGATAGGCTGGGAACCAATGACTGTACTGGTAACTTGCCTTTTGTAAAAAAAAAACGAATCAAAACATAACAGGTTTAAACTCGGACATTCGCGACACTAAGTCTAAATTGATCAAGAGTGTGTAACTCATTAGTGTGGACTCAAATCAAAAACGTTTTTGAGAAAGGTGACTGCCCTGAGGACTTTTATAGGTCTAGCTCGGGCAGTCCGAAGGCAGATAGGTAACACAGGACTCGGTGGGTGCAATAGACGCCCACTTCAGAAAATTACTGCCTTCAAGTTTTGTCCGTTTGGTGCAGCACCAAGCAGGGAAAGCTCTTTCTTTATATACAAGTTCGACTATTGTACTGCGACTGATTAAAAGTACAAAACACATACTTTTTTCATAGAAAATATTGTAATTTATTTTGTCAATTTTGGTTTTAAATCAATAGTATTTGTGCTTGATTGGGTAGTGAACACACTATCTTTTAAATAGACTGATATCATCATACTGTGCTAGCTTCACATCTTACAACTGATAACTGATTATTGAGAATAAACGTTGTACCGTGATAACTGTGTATACGCTGTACCGTGATAACATACAAGGATTCGTGTTCACTATCTAATAGAAATTTTTGGTATTTATTGTGTTGTGTTATTATTATCAGTTGTCAAATCAAAAGGACACTGACAATCGAATTGAGTGTATAGGTAGTAAGAAGTGGTAAACTGAATATTGAGTCTAGACAAGTCAAGGATACGTAAACTAGGTGATAGCTCCAGGAAATTCATACCTGAGAAACAGAGAAGAGCAATGACCGACTCTTTTGTGGAAAGGATCACACGAACCCGGACCGACAAAGGGGAGACGGTTTCAGGCAGAATGGTTGAAACCAGGAGTCAAAAGTCCTCAGAAGAGCGAAAACCTATGCTAAAATTGGAGGTCCATCCGGACCAGGCCATGGACGAGACCCAGGAAATACATAGACCGGAGGGGAGAGGAAACAGAAGGCTGGCGAGTGAATCTACTCCGGTGGAACAAGGCCAAGATTTCGCCACTTCTACCGGGACACTGGACCGAGAGGAGAAGTCGGAACTTTCCGACATCTCTACTGAAATTGTGGCAACTAGAAGATCTCCCACAGACAACACCATGATGGCAGGCGTGACGGAGAAACAAGCAACGTCCTCATCGTTTTCAGAAAGAGTGAAGAACACTTTCGGAAACATCTTTGCATTCTCCATGGGAGTGGGTACAGGCGATGAAGGTGAATCCCAAGAAGAAGAAGAGGACGATGAAAAGTAAGCTGACTTTAGATCTCAAGTCAGCCTCAATAGTTCGACTCAAGAGAATGAAGCATACACCGACAGAGGGACTTGTACCATGGGCCAATTTGTTGTAGTGAGGACAATAAGCAAAACCACAAACACATCAGGCCAGTCAAGAGACTTTGTAAGTATGACGAATTCGGAAATGCGAACTGGGGAGAATAGAAACACAGGGATAAGCAACGCACAGGCAGATCCAGAGGTGGATAATGAAAAGACGTCGAGGCAGAGAATCAAAGCCCGAATCTCGACTAGCACCAAGCTACCTGGGATCGATAGGGTGGCACCGCCACTTGTGCTGCCACTAGTGGATAACGGAGCATCAATTGAAGAAGCCTTGAACAACATAGTGGGCAGCATAGGAGAGCAAAATGAACAGATGTCCATAAGAATGAGTGAACTAGAGAAAGCAGTCCACGTTGAAAGAGAAAGTCTGCGGAAAGAAATAAACCGCAATAGACATGAAGTTGGTAGAAGCGAAAAACGCTTGAAGGAAAGAACGGACGAACACATAGCGAAAAACTTGTTGCGAATGACAAGAGAAGCGGAACAGAGAGAGTTACGACATGGAGTGATGACATGGAGAAGTTGAGAACTCAGCAAGAGCAGTCTCTTCGGACTCTTGGCACAAAGAAAGATGCGATGAAGGAGAGGCGAACTCAGGCTATAATGAACAGTTTGGACGGGCTACTAGGCAGCAGGAGTGGACCAAGAGAAGGGGAACCGAACTCGAGAGGTCCCAGCAGGGAGCCGAGGGTGAACTTCAATGACCAACAAAATAGGAGAAGAACATATGGATCCACAACAGGGGATAAAAGAACATGGGGCCAAAACTTCAGAGGAAGTTCAACTGGCAATATACAGACTTCAAGGAACGACCAACGCAAGGCACGCATGCGACTGGGAGAGGTGATTCCAGGAACAGGAGTCATGCAAGCCCAGGGATGAGTCATGCGAGCCAAGGAAGAAACAATCCCAGTGATTCGGATAGAAGGGATGTACCAAATACAGAACCCTTATCAGGGGGCGATGATACTCAGGCGGGGCATTGAAGAGATGCTACAGCAATGGCCATAGCCTTTGAACCCCTAAACAGGTCTTTGGAGACATTCCTTACGAAGTTATCTAGAACCAATGAACGTAGTGAAAAGTCCAGAAGAGTCTTTAAGAAACCATGATGCTACAAAGACGAATCTGATGGCTGCATTAATACCTGGATAGAGGTGATGAAACTGCATTTTGAGGAAGAAGACCTGTAAGAAAGGCAAGAGTGCAGTGCGCTCACCAGTAACTTGGAAGGAACAGCCCTAAACTGTGTGATGGCCAAAAAGCAATACCAGCGGGACACAGATGAGAAAATTTTTAAAATCTTGTTGAATCGTTTTGGATCAGGGGTGCAGGGGCACCAGGCAATGATGCGCTTCGAGAAACGGAGGCAACGAGAAGATGAGACGATAGACATGTTTTTAGACGATTTGGAGATGCTAAGAAGGCGCAGCCAACAGGACGAGTCGAACAGGAGGATGAACCTGGCAGTAGCCTCAAAATCCATCGATGGTGTGAAGAATGATGAGCTTCGAACAATGTTAGCACACATTACACATCACTATCAACCAATGCAGCAACACCAGAGGAGTTGAGACTCAAGTCAAAGGATGATCTTTTGCTGAAGCCTCCATCGAGATCTGGATATTATAAGAACAATTATGGCAATTTTAACAATGGAACACCAAACCAAGGGAACAACTGGTATAAACCGAGGGACGATATGGACAAGAGGCGCTCTTGTGCAAAATGCAGTTCGACGGACCATCATGTGTCGGCATGCCCAACTTACAAACAGGGCATGAATGCAATAGGCTTTAACCTCGAGGGTGAAGATGCGTCAGAGTCAACCATGAGGATTTCATGAGAGGAGTAATTGCGAAATTCGACCCGAGGTGTTTCTTTTGCAACTTGGAAGGTCATTTTAAATCGGAATATCCGTAATTCTGGGATGCTGTAGCAGACATCAAGCATCCAAGGCATGAAAAAGCTTTATCGGGTGTGAAAGCCAGCAAGGCTCGCCTATTGAGTGAGGCGGAGGCGCGCAGAAAAAAAACCGCAGGAGCTGGCAACGAAGAAGATGCAAGCGGTAACAGAAGAGACATGTGAACAGGAACCTGTGACTGCGGCGGATGACTTCAAGATTGTTTATAGGGTAGCCGCAAGAAATGCTCTAAATAGAGTGCAACAGGAACTGGTAACGAAACAGATCGAGCAAAAATGAAGCTCGAACTGGAAAAAGAGAAACTACAGGAGAAGCTGAATACCTTCGAGGCAACAGAAGTCGAAGAAACAAAAGCACCAAGTAGTTTGAGCATGAAACTTAATGTGATCTCCGGGCAGATGTTCGGTATGGTGCCACAAGGAAGCAAAATACAGTCAATAATCTCGGTAGCAGGACACCAGGTAATCAGAAATCTGAGTGAACCATCAGAGTTCACTTTGATGCCATTGGACACATATGCAGATTATCTGAGGCAGATGGAGCCACGCACAGAGTCGAGAGCTGTGCGAGCACTACTAACAACGGGTGGCCCTCACATAAAGAAGCTTCATGGGCGCTTCGTGGAAGTCTATGGACCGTATCAAGTGATGCTGAACGTAGATGGAATCAGAATCTACACTAGGACATATGTAACAACAGACAGTGACCAGATAGGGCAGATCTATTTGGATGAGGAGCAGCTCAAAGTCCGCAGGATAGGCCACGATAGACCCCATGATGGAGCAAGACCCAGTACGCATTGGATACGATGCAGATGTGACTGCACATCTGCTCGACACCAACGGAAAAAAATCGGAGTCACAGGGCTTCTGGACACAGGAGCTGTAGTGAGTGTGATGCCGATAAAGACTTGAGAAAGAATGGGCTTCACGAGGGAAGATCTAATTCCGACGAATCTCCGACTGGCTGCAGCTAATCGAGGAGCGATTTACGTAGCCGAAAGAACGCCAATAACGCTCCTCCACGTGGGAGGACGGGATCTTTGGATGAGCTTCCTGGTGGTAATGAATTTGGACGACGCCGACCAATTCATCTTGGGCAGAGACTTTGTCAGGAATTTTGACGTGACGATTGACTTGAACAACGGTCTAATAAGGATTAGCAACCCGGATTGAAAGTATGTTAAGAAACGAATTAATAGAATAATAATAGACGAAAACAAGGAACCAATTTTTTCAGATAGAAAAGTAAAACAACAGCCGGGACAAGCAGTAGTAGCAATTTTTAGAAAGAGAAGTTTAAATTCGGTAAGTGATAGTAAACAAATTTGTTTGGTGCCGAATCCAAATAGTCAAAGTTCAGTGATTTTAGGCCGGAGCTTCTCGGTAACTCGAAACGGACTGTGTGTCAGTGTGTTATTGAACACACTGGACACCACGGTTTCAATCCAGCGTGGAAAGAAACTTGGTTACGCTTTGCCGATGAGGACCGACTATGAGGAGACACAAAACTTGAAGAAACATAGTGTGAAAGACCGACCTTATCATGCCAATAAAGATAAAACTTTAAAAAGGATTAATGAATTAAAATATATTCATAAATGAAGTCCGAAACGGACGACGGCTTATCGAGCTGCTCGAATTTTCCGGAACGCCCCTCGTCATATGAACTAGAATCTGACAAACCAGTTTTGCCAGAGATAGAAGACTTAAAAGGGAAAAAAGATGAGGGAGATTTTGAATTACTCTGGTCGTTTTTTTTTATGGGATCGCGGATGAATTTTCAAAACATAAGGCGGATATCGGTTGCTGTAACTTCGTCGAACACGAAATCGAACTGGAGGAAGGCGCCGTTCCCCATAGGGAAGGCGCAAGACGAATGACGCCACATAAATTGGAAGCGTGCCGAGCGGAAATAGAAATGTTGCTCGAATACGACATGATAGAACCCTCGAAATCGCCATGGGCTTGCGGGGTAGTAATGGCGATAAAGAAAGGGGGGCAGCTTAGGTTTTGTTGCGACTTTCGCTACTTGAACGCGGTGACAACAAAAGATGCGTACCCGATACCGCGAATAGACGAGAACCTCTCTAAACTTGGTGATGCCAAGTTCTTCACCACATTGGACTTGGGTGCTGCCTTCTGGCAGGTCCCTTTGCGTAAGAAGGATAGAGAAAAGACCGGATTCGCGTGTGAATTGGGCTTGCACCAGTGGAAGTGGATGCCCTTCGGCTTGTGCAACGCAACGGCCACTTTTCAAAGACTGATGGCTCAGGCTTTGACCAGAGTGACAAAGAAGTACGGGAATCTTGTGATGGGTTACGTGGATGACGTAGTCATAGCAACACCGACCCTGGAAGACCACATTGATCGGCTCGATGAGGTTTTTGGATGCTTAGGGATTCCATCAAGTACCTAGGAAGAATGGTGGACAGGCATGGTGTGAGGCCGGACCCGGAAGCAGTAGAAGCTGTGTTGACATGGAAGGCTCCCAGAACGGACACACAGCTCATGAGCTTCCTTGGATTTGCCAACTATTACCGTGAGTTCACAAAAGGATATGCAGAGAAGGTGTATCCGATGCAGAAGCTGATGCGAAACAAAAGGAGAAAGTTCGAATGGAGCGATGAAGCCCAAACGGCCTTTGAGAACATAAAGCGGGAAATGTGCGAAGCGCCAGTGCTAGGCATGCCTACTGATGTATTTTCTTGACAGGGCATGTATGTTCTTGACACAGACGCATCAGTAGTAGAGATCTCGGAAATACTGCATCAGGAGCAAGAATGGAATGACAGAACCGTTCTCCGTCCCATAGCATATGGCAGTAAGGTGTTAAGTGACACGGAGATGAAATATGGTGCACCAAAAGCAGAAATGTTTGCAGTAGTCACATTTGTGGAAAAGTACCGCGCATACTTGGGGAGCGCTCCTTTTAAGTTACGCGTGGACAACAGGGCGTTATCCTGGTTGAAGACATACTAAATGGATCAGAGTTATATAGGAAGATGGATAATGAGATTAGATGGCTACCACATGATAATCGAGCACAGGGTGCGTGACAAACACCAGAATGCTGACAGCCTCAGCAAGAAAAACGAGTTCTATGAAAGATTGGAACAGAAGCAAGCCAATCAGGCAGAAATAAAGGAAGGGTTCTCGTTTCTGGACAAAGAAACTTATGAAGCGCTTCCCTTAACGAGATGGTTGGACAAGTCTGGCCATCCAATTCCAGGACATCCGGAGTTACCTGTAGAGAAAGCAGCCTAGATAAAGATCCTATCCAAGAAGGACCCGGTGCCCTTGGATCTGTTGCTGCGCTTGAAACTGGTCCAGCAGGAACTCTCTCGCATGAACATTAACAGCCTCTCATTATTGGATAAAACGTTGCAGGTCACACCGCAAGTGATGCGGACGCTGGATGGATTGTTAGGGAGAGAAGTGACCAGAGATGACCCCGAGTGGGCAGCAGCAGTGGCATTACTGACAGTCAGTGAGAAGGTGAAGATCATGCTGTCCAGACGACAACACAAAGAAAACGAGAGGGATTGTAGGACAATAGTTCAGCAACTAGTATCCTCAATACCACACGAGGTTTTAACCAGTACTTCTTACAGACTGAGAGAACAGGGGAACGATACGCAAAAGAAGAAAACCGTAACCTTTGTGGACCAGAATAAAGAAGTTGAAAAGGTTGAACGAAACCTGATGCAAGATTGTTTGTCCGGGGAGACGAACGGTGAGAAGAGCCGGCGAGTTCAGAATCAACACCCGGGACAAGGAAGTTTGTCCGGGGAGTCTGATGTAGATGAAAAAGTTCCTGAGGAGAAACAGGACCTGGAGAATGAAATTTTGTCCGCGGAGTTCAGATGGATGCGAAGAAGGCACAGAATTGACCCAGGAGATGGTGCAGACTCCGTCACAGACTCTTCAACAGATGACAATTCCCGAAACTCAGGAATTGACACCTTCTCAGACAGAAACTCGAGTTCGGGATCGGAACTGTAAGAACTAGCGATCCACACACTACTAGTGGAAACTCGAGCAAGGGATCTGGATAGAGAGGTGTACCAGGACCCTGACAGTGATCGCTACCTCATACCAGGTGAAAGAGTCTTTGATAACGCAGCGGATGGTCTGGAAACAATAGCGGTATCGAAACGTTTGATGAGTCAGTTGCCACAAAAAGAGGTAGTCAGGACTGATCATCAGCCATTCGAACAGGAAACACAGCCATTGGCAAAGATTTGGTGCGTTAAGATGGAAGAAGACACGCATCAGCCAAATGAGCTAAATAGTCAATTGAGGGTCATGAAGACGTACTTGAAGGCAAGATACAGACCCCCGGACTTACTAAGAGCACAGAGAAATGACCGCATGACAAGCAACCTGAAAAGGTGGATCGAAAATGGTTCTCCGGACAAAGGAAACCTCGAGGAAGACAGTTACCTCATTCTGCGACAGTAGGTTATGCAGAAAGAGGGAAGATTATACTTGAACAAGGACGGGATTGTGGCTTGCAAGAGAAGAGATGAAGACAAAGTCCTATACAAGTATAACGCGATAGTGTTGCCGCAACTCTATCAGACAGAACTCTTATTCAGGTCGCATGATCAGATGGGCCATCAGGGGATCGACAAAGTATATCAGAGGATCCTGAAGCGCTTTGAGTGGCCTGGAATGAAAAAGGCGTGTGAGAAGTGGGTAACAGCGTGTCTGTCATTCCAACAGGTCAAGGATCCAAGGAAATTGCGATTTCCTTCAGAATCGATCGAGTCGTCTGAATTCAAAGAGGTTGTGCAGATAGATCACCAAAAGATATGCATGACCGACAGTGGTTATAATCAAGTCTTGGTCAAGATAGATCACTTCACGAAGAATGCAGAGGCCGTGCCCTGCGTAATTGCCTCAGCGGAAGAGACGTGCGACCACCTGATCGATACGTGGATAGGGAGACATGGTTGTCCCATGAGGTTTCAATCGGATAATGGAACAGCTTTTGTGGGGGAACTCACGAAAGAGCTTATGAGACGCTCGCAGGTTGCTCAATCTCACTCCACGACTTACCATCCCCAGACGAATGGCTTAGTGGAAAGGCAGAATCGAACGTTAGTGTCGATGCTGAGGGTATATTGTTCCAGTTACATGACCGATTGGGATAGTACCTTCCACAGGTGATGGGATTTTATAACAGCACGCAGCACTCCACCACCGGAGTGAGTCCACACATGATGCTAACGGGACACGAGAAGTCTTTGGCCTTGACTTTCTTCTACCCAGAGTATGAGGGTAAGAAGACGTCACCACAGGTCTATGTAAGGGATGTAATTAGACGTCAGCAAGAGTTGAACGACTTGTGTAGACGAAATACTCAGCAAGCACAGGCAAGGCAGAAGAAAAGATTTGACAAGAAAGCAGCTGGTGCAAAAGCTTATTTGGTAGGGGATTACGTATCGGTATTTCAGAACGTCATACCACCGAAAGGAACGAAAAAGCTCCTAAGAAATTGGAGGGGACCCTTCATGATTACGGAGGTGCACCAGGAGGGACGCTTTTATAGACTGAGTACTGGCCGAGCCGCCCATTACGAAAACATCAAGCCACACAAGCAGTCGACAGAAGACTGGCGTATACCTGCAGATATGGAAGAGGGGGATTATCTAATGATGGACCCTGCTTGTGAGGTCAACGAGGAGGGCCCCAGGTAAAAGAACGATGGAAACGAAGTCATAGAGGAAGGAACAAGTACACCACTGGACCTGGATCCAAATGAGGTAATTGAAGCAGACGATGAAACTTTACCCTATGCAGAAGAGGACTGGCAAGAACCTGAACAAAGGGAGGTTCCCAAGAACTTGGAACCGGATCTTCCGTTCACGATACAGACTCGACAGAATGACAGGACAATACCCATAAAAAGATATAACCCTTACGGCGACGAATTTGTAGTGGACAGGATAGACCTAAAGAAGATAGGGGAAGAAGTAGTGGGTCTAGAAGAAGTAACTGTGTCACAGGACATTGACATAATCGATGATCACGACGAGGAGTGGGTCGATGACCGGTCCAAGTCCGAGGTAGAATTCGACGACGAGCAACAGCAGTCATATGAACAAGACTTGACGAATTTACGTGTCTTGGAATGGCTGAACGAAATGACGTCGGACCCAAAGGAGACCAGTGTCACGATTCAAGATGTAGATCGTGAAAGCATGAAATATATGAAAACCGAACGAGAGGATCCTTCCTGGGCTGCCCAGGAAGGGCGACTACTCATTCCGGCTTCCAATCTCGACTTGATATCCGGTATGCGATCGACGGGGCGTCGATGGATATTTTTGTCCGGGGAGTGGGGGTAGGACTTACCCACACTGAAAATTTATTAATAAAAAAATTGATAATAGCAAGAGAAACATGGGATTTAGAAGCAGAAATAGGCGAAGACCCATAGAAACCGGACATAGGGAGGGTAGTTGAGTCATATTTTAACTTAACAAATAATAATTCAAGTAGCATAATACTAACAGACAGCGATTTCATACTCACAAATAGAACATGTGCGATAGCAACCACAGCAGACATGAGTTTTAAGACAGCGTTCGCAGCAGACATTAGGAGGGAATATAAAAGCAAAGAATTTCTTTGGAAGCAAAGACCAGGAATAGGGGGCGTAGCAGCCTTGCCTCCAGCGGCGTCACAGATACCGGGAAAGTACTTATGCTTCTTGGTGACGAGGGCGATGGAGAAGAGGCACTTGGACCCAGAAAATTTAGTCTTGTCCTTGACGAGATTGAGAGACTTCCTCTTGGAAAGGGAAGTGAAGGAGCTTTCGCTTCCAGTGTACGATCCGAACAGAGGACGACTGCATCCACTTAAGTATAGGTTGAGTTTAGGTGGCATACAGGGGGGCGTCATACTAAATGTGTGTTGTGTGTGATATGTGTTATGTGTTATGTTATGTGTTATGTTATTAAGACATAAAGGTAAGAAGGAGTTAGTGACCACGAACAACTGAATGACGATCTTAGGAGTAGATTCAAAGTTTGGACTGTCCAATCTTAGGTCGAATTCCAAAATTTTAGAAACTGATTGATTTTAGTAATTTTTAAAATCAAAATCTATTTATCTGATTGTTTCAAAAAAATTTTAATACAAAACTAGTGCAAAGTTGACAAGCGTGAGATTTGTGACCTTTGTTCCAGATCCTGATTGATCATTTAATCACTCACTTGAGTTCAAATTGTTGAATCAATAATCAAATCAAAATCGAAAGAGAATTGACAATTTCAACTTGAATGAATTGATGGACCTGGCAGAGGCATATGTAGGACCGATGGTAGATGCGATCTATCGTCGGCTAATGGATCGAGACTTCGCTCTGGAGGACCCAGAGGTAGCCATGATGCTGACCGCCTTGACAAACATCTTGGGGCATGACAACCGTGGGGACCGCCCCACGGAAGTTCTATTGATGGCAGCATACGGAGCAAGAGGAGTGCTGGACCGCCTGAACATGAGAGTGATGAGGTGGAGAAACGGGGCTCTCTCAGGGAGTGACTTGGCGAACGAGCCCGGACTGGGAAGTTCGAGGACCTACCAACCAGGTGAGATGCCCTTGCCCACCAAGCTTAAGCCTGGACTGAGAAGACTGCATCAAGAAATGAACAGTGAGGCTGCCTCGTCTAGTTCACCACTGAGAGTAGCTGTGCCACCAAAGAGGGCGAGAGTAGAAGAGGAGGTTCAAACGAACGAAACCATGCGAGATCTAGATGGGATGAAAGACGAGCTGGAGATGACTAGAAGGGAGCTGGACGAGATGACCAAGACCATGCTCACCATAGAAGAAGATAGAGATATGTGGAGGAAATTGCTTGAAGACTGCAACAAGAAGCAGGGTGAAGAGATAGAGCACTCGAGGCGAGAATACAAGCAGCGATCGGAGCGTCTGTCGTTAACGGCAGCCGTAGAAAAAGTGGTACCTACAAGGGATATTCCTCGTGGACAGTCTCCGATGGAACTCTTGACGCCTCGAGAAATGAGTCAGACTGTAGAAACGCGACTCCCAGCTGCAACCGGTCGAGTGACAATCCCGGACCCGAGTGATACCTTAGGTGACCCAGTCGTGGAACAGACGATGAGGAAGCTGGACTTGCAACATCGGTAGGGACAAACGGTAGGGACAAGCAACATCTCGAGAAGCTCAGATGAGGAAGAGGCACTGTGGGAATCGATGATGGTGTGCCTATTTACTACTCTCTGGCAGAAGTTCAACTGCTCGGTACTGACCGTCTGCACTGCACTAATGAGTACGAAGATGTTGACAGCGGCGGGAAGGAGAAATAATGAAGGAGTAATCAGGTGGAACAACATCCTGAGGAATCTCGCGAGTCGGAATGCCGGAAGGATGATCCTTATGGATATTGAGCATGAGCTGAGAGCCATGGATCAGGCGAGAATGAATACTGACGGCATCCACTTTGACAGCATCGAGGGACAAGCTTGGTTGAACAGAGTATTCCAAGAGCGACTAGATGGACTGAAGTACAACTCTTTGACACGAGAGTGCTGAAGAAGGAAGAGACACCAGCGAACCCGGGCACAAAACGGATGTACAAGATCGATTGGGGAGGCGCCTTTGAGAAGAACGATCAATCCTAGACGAAGCCTAGGGCCTGTCAACTCGACGGCGGAAACGACCAGCACCTCTCGATCGGATACGAGATCTGAAACGAAGAGCACGAGTCGAGAGGAGCGACGTTCAAACAGGAGCTCTCTAATGTGGTCGAGACCCATACCTTCTCCTTGGTACATAAATAAAGATGACCTGATGAAACTGAATCTTCACACGGTGAATTTTGCAGCAGATGCCATGAGGATGCTGAATGGAGCGAGGTTATCTGTCAGCGGATTGTACTCTATAACAGGAGTGGACTGGTTGATAGCTGCTGGCATAAACTTCAGCTCTACAACTGCCTTGAAGTTTGCCGACCTAGAGGGACTGCCCTCGAACAATACAATGGGTCCAGTGAATGCAAGAACGTTACGAGACGTGCAATTGAATCACGATGAAGGAAATCGAGAAGAGAGACCTGGAAGATTCCTGATAACGAGGGCGCCGATTGGACAACATGTGAAGATATTCAGGCAGGTGAAAGCACCCCCAGGCCATGTGAAAGAAAAAGCATACCCGAAACAGGTGAATCGGGAAGGTGATGTTCAGAGAACCGGTGAGTTGTAGGCGATAAAGAAAGACGAAACCATCTTTGCTGCATACGACAAAGCAGAAATGAGGAAGGCCAAAATCATGATAGTCGCGAACTCAGATTTTGTTTATACCTCCAAGTCTCTGTTTTGGCCTGACGTAATAATGTTGGCAGCGGTCGATCTAGACCTAACACAATCCGTGTCGATGGCGATCGGAGTGCAAAGGCAGATGGATATGAACCCAATCACAATTGTGTTCACTGGCATCAATGACCATCTACACAGCAGAGGTTTCCTGAGCAGACTCAGGGAGCCTACGACAGCCGAAGCCGCTGTATGGCCAGCGATAAAAGATATCCTCGAGTCGATGGGTGAAGTAGTAGATACCCTGAAAGAAGGTTCCTTCGCCAAAATAACACCGAGAGCCATGTTCGCGCTGTCTCCGGGGTATGCACATCTCCCGGATGGACTAAAGTTCGTATATGCGATCGGGGCTTTGCTCTCGGAAGGGAAATATGATGTGATCATATCGGCCCCAAATCGCGAGATAGAAATGGAGAATCTGAGACCACTCAGGGCTGAACTATCTGCGGTGTGGTCGGATATCTCGAATGCGATGAGAGGATTCAAGGACCACTCACTACACATGCTAGTGTTAGACAAAGTGCTGGGGTTGGAACTGTCCAACTTCAGTCGACAGCTCAAGTTGAAGCCATGAATAGAAGACGACCATCGAGTCATTGTGGCGATGTCGAATGACTTATGGCTCCGAGGAATGGAATAAAGGAGGAAGCAGAGAGAAGAAAGAACTCCAAGGATACCAGAGCTCACTTGGAAGCGATGGTTTTGAGAACCAAGCCAGAAGCTAACCAGTGGCTACACCTAACTCCTCGAGTAGCGGCATTGGGTGCGGATGCTTTTGAGCAAGGCGCAGTGATGATCAGGAAGATCCATGCTTACCTGGTGAAGGAGGTGAACCTGGCTGAAAATGCCGAGGAGAAGGCAGCCGAGTTTGTGAACAGAGTGTGCCAAGTTACCCTGGATACTTTCTGGACTCAGAAGGTGAAGGGGGAACAAGGCTTTGAACGGACTGATAGCATGCTGGAAGGGCTGGGAGCCGGATGGACCACGTCCTTCTTGGCAAAAGTCTACCCAAAATTCTCTCGATATTTGATAAAAGAATTCCTCCAAGCAGTAGTGGAAGTATCAATCGTCGAAATACTAGCCTTGTTCGTGACGTTTGGAGCAGAAAACTTCGTAAAAAGACCGGTTGTGCTGCTCACCGAGGGAGTTCAGAACTTGCGGTTAGATGGACTTCTGACATTGATTGCGATAACACATGGAAACTTGGGAGGACTAATGAACTTGACACGCTACCCAGAGCAGAGGTGAGAGAATGTGAGGAAGTTCGACGTGAAGAAAGCCACGGATTCTTGGAATAAGATAAGAGATTTGAGACATACTCTTATCCAGTACCTCCTGCAACAGAATCGCTTTGGAACATGAGATGATGAGACGATTGAGAGGGAGGAAGACGTGAGACGAATATCGGGGGCATGCCCCTGCTAACTGATCTCTAAGCTTGGCTATGAGGACCGATCCCTTAGCGTTATCAGAGGAGCCACGGAGTTTGTGACGGTAATCTATGGACCAGCAGTCACGTTTGCGTTCCCTGATGTTAAGGTGGAAGCATACAGGAGGTCGGTGCTGCACCTGAACCTCATATCAGCAGTGGACGGGAATGTGCTAACTAATGTGAGAAGCATGTATTGCGAGCGAAGATCTGTTGTTTGGAAAGATAGCAGAGCCAGAAATGACGGTCGTCAATTTCTACGATCACTTTCGTGATTGTATGGGAGAAGTGGAGAGAGGGCACATTGAAATATTTCCGAAGCTCTGCAATCTAAGGCCCTATGACAAGACAAATGGTGAGATAACAAGAATTCCTCGTCTCACTACAGCATACCATAAAGTGAGAGAAGAGACAAAAGAATGGGGTGATTACAAGAAGCTGCCGGAGGAAATCCCTCAATTCCCTCTGATAAGAAGGATGTTGCTCGGAGCAGTCTCCGTAGTGCAAACTCCTAGGCTGAGAGTGTTTGAGACCAATGAAAGGAGGGTAGCGAAAATCTCGGAAACGATGGATCCGTGTTTTGTGGGCAGGAATGCCGCAGTGTTAAGTATACGCGATTTGCTTATACGGATCAAGCGAAGAGAAGGCGCATAAGCAATGCCGCGACTCCGAAGCCTGGAGCGTTTGACACGGAATGGGCAGAACTGAATTTGCGCCTATGAGGATGAGAGGCAGAGCCGAATTACATGAGGCCTCCCTAATTTTGACGAGTGTGAAACCAGAGCTACCGGTGGGACGAACGCTACGGTTGAGAACCTTCCTAGCACCCTTCGGCTATGAGGAGATCAAAGTAGTCTATAGAGAGGAGGAAGATCGATCAGCCGGCAGGCTAATCATACCGAAATTTCCGGAAGGGGTCAGAACGGAAGAGCAAGAGCCCTCAAACTCGAAAGATAGATCAGAAGGAGATGATGGGCAGGGAGGAAGCCGTCGATCGGAAGAACCTATGCAAGAGGATCCCGATCAAGCAGAGAAGGAGGACGATAAAGCAGCGACAGGAGGAATATCCAGCCTGGATTTCATTTTTCTCAGTGACTTTGAAAACAACGCAGATGCGTTGGAAACTACTAAACCAGCAAATGAAGGTACTTCTACAGTGGAACAAAGACTCCTTGTGGAATCACCAAGGAGAAGAAGGATAGAAGGCGCTGCCAGAGTACCCTTTTTGGGAACGTTACCCGAAGAAGAGTGGGAGGTGCATCACCGAGGCCATGAAAATAGGACGGGATGTAGAATGGACAGAGTGGCCTTTATGGAAGAAGTCTGGACAGTAGTTCAGAGCTACGGAACCCAGTCCATTTTGGAAGTAAGTCTCAACCGACCACTAATGCGGGAAGTCCTTGACAAACTCGACGAGTGTGAAGGGAGATTGAGTAAGTTGTTGATCGACTCAGCCACTGACGAAAGTAAAGCAAACTCTCCTATCACGATGACGCCGCAAGAAGATAAAGGAGAAGTGGTATATCTCTCCAGAACTAGGAAAAGAACGATGCGATCGAAATTGGTGATAGATAAAATTAATGAAATGAAGATGAAACTAGGCAGCGAAGTGATACCGAGGAGAGCGGAAAAGATTAAGGTGGATTCTGAAATCTCGATAAAAGCTGTCAACTCAGCGAAAAGAAAACAAGTCGACGAAGCTATGGATTTGGGACAAGGTGATGATCGATTGCCTGGCACGGACAGAATGTTGACTGATGTAGCGATCGTGCCAACCATTCTCATGGCAGGGATAAAATCAACAGGTTATAAATCCAAACGGCGTGACCGCACTCTGACTGGAGCAACATTGGAAATGGAAATACTCAGCCAATGTGGGGAGAGTACCATGAAAGACTTTTAACCGTCTCCCATGAACCACGGAAAGGGAAGGGTCGTAGGACAGCTAGTCCCAATGGAATATAACCGACTGACACTGTCGGAGACTGTATCAATAGATGAACCCGTCGGTGGATACATGGAGATGTTGGAATACAGAAACTCGGCCGGAGGATACTTAATGGCTCTGGAAGACAAAAGTGCCATAGAAGGTTATCTGGAGACCATGATGCAAGGCACCACCCTCAAGAAGAAAAAATATGGGACTCTAGCATCGTCTGAGATGCAGGCAGAGACGATTGAGCAGTTGGTGAGCCTTCCATGGAAAGCAGTAGTGTTACGGTACTTCGAAGAAGAAATGAGGACCACACCGAAGATACACGCTCTGTTAGCAGTACCTTACGTGAGAACTGAAATACAGCTGCGGTTCGCCTGGTGCATGATCGGACTGACTCGTGGGGAATATGAATCAGAGGAAAGGAAAAGATCAAAGGAAGACAAGGTATTCCTGATGACGAGCATGAGAGATCTGATAATCCAAGAGGAAATAGCAGTAGCGTGCGCGAAGCGGAGAGACGCTCTCTGTTTCATCCGGTTCATGATAGAGCAAACTTCAGTGCCAGCCTTGAACACTTGTGTGAAGATGCTGAGGGAAGGTGACGAACGAGCGAAATTCTTACTCTTGTTAGCACTGCTGGACGTGCATCAAAGTAAACCAATGAGGGTGAACATGAAAGAACCTGTGGAGCTAGAACCCATGAGGAAAATAGATGAAATCAGGAGATTCTCAGACAAAGAGCTGAGGCTCACTAAGGAATTTATGGGAGCAATACCGAAATCCAGTGGATACTGTGGACCGATCAGGAAGAAGTCCTACAGTTACGTGTCAGGAATCATAGGGATAGCGTACAATCCATTCCTAAATGAAGACATACGCGATTACTTCTTTGATTACGAGCAAGCAGTGTTGCTAAGGTTCTGAACGTCGAAAATTGTAACGATTAAAAGCGCTGCTAACCCGCAGACCAAGTTGGGACTAGTCTTGGAGGAAAAGGTGACTGCACCTTCCGTGCCAAAATCCGTTAAACGAGTGGAGTTTGGATTGGAATTCTCAGATGAATTACTGAGAACGAGCTTGATGGTAGTGTGGGAACTGATGAGACCATCATGGTGTCCTAGTCGCAATGCTGACTCGATACTACGAGCGACACAAGACGTGCAGAGGGAACTAAATACAGACTGTAACAAGCGTGACCTTAACATCATATATAATGTTATGACAACAGCCTCTATGAGCAACGGGGAAGACAAAGTGGAGTTGCCTGGCTGGGGACCAGAGGACTGGGTTGAACCTGGTAGCTGTCTGGCAGCAGTCTATGGACTGGAAAGTCACGTTTGTGGAGGTCTAGATTGCGTGAAAACCCTGGAGAAACAACACAAGCAGTTGAGAATATTGTTTGGGAACATTGTGGTGAAAGCGAAAACGGAAACGGAGCTGATCGCAGATTGCCATGGAGGAACCTAGGTGAATCTAGTGACTGCACTAGGATTCTACAGCATGTTTGGTTCTTAAGAGTCACTATTGAATCTAAAACAGAAACATGAGATGGTCACGGCCATCAGTGTAGAAGTGTTCCCAGGAGTTTTGGAGACTGAGCAAAAGCACATAGGGAAATGGAGAGAAACGATCGAGGCGGAAATGAACATGAGTTACAGTGAAACTTATCGCAGACCATCGGGAGCGCGATATTTGGCGGGATCGACATTAGCTCCAATGTGCAAGAGCAGATACCCAGTGCATTTCGTGGCTGTGGATGTAAAAAGTACGAGAACGATCATGGATCAGTGCTTCTCAGTGCCAAAGTGTGTAAGACTAGCGAGAATGTCGGAAAAGTCTTATGAGTTACTGTGCAAAATGTTCTCAGCGGTTCCAGAGAGAACTAAGGAGGAGTTGGAATCGATACTGGGAAAGAAGTTCATGGGATACGTCAGTGGGAACTTCAGTGACTTTGAAAGACAAAAACAGAGAGGATCAACCGTTACGGATTACAACCCAGTAGATGAGAATGATGAAGTCCACCGAGTGATGATGGAAGTGGAACCACTACTGGAAGCTTCGGGAAAGCGTAATTGGAGGAGCATCATGTTAACACATGATGAGTGTCCCTGCCGTTGCTTGCTGCAAACATGGTGGTATCCCGGACGTAGTAATCTGGTGTTGATCTGGGACTCTGGAGAGCTGCTCTCCGTGGGTTGTTTACCAGACTCATCACGGCCCATAACGATAGCTTTAGTGGGAGTTATGATGGCGATACGATGGCTGAAGCTCATGTGAAGGAGAACAATAGACAGGCGGCACCAACGAGAGAACAAATGCAGAAATTAGATTGTCTAAAAGGTTTAGATCTTTTTGAGACAATGTGCAAGATTCTGAACATTCCGATGGAAGTGAAAAAGATATGGGCAAGAAAACGACTAATGTCATGGTTTAGAGCCAACATGACTGCGTGGTTGTACGAATATGCCAAGAAGCATATGTCGAAATACGGCAGAGTGTACAGTACGTATCAGCCGGACATTGGAGCAGGAGCTTTCAAGCGAGCTTTTGTAACTCATCGGAATACAGTGTACAAGAGAATCTCCAGGATGAGTGAACGTGATGGAAGGGAGAAAGAACAGACGTTGAAGGAAGATTTGGGGAGAAACGTGACGTTGTGTCTCCACAACAGCTTCTGCAGGAACAGAGAATCTAACGTTGACCCCCTACCTTGTTGTAACAAAGGGTAGAAGAGCAGAAGTGTTGGAGGACTGCTTCCAACAGCGTCAGAATAGCTACCGATGTGTTGCAAGACATAGAGACTGAAATTGCAGAGTCAAGTCGCAAGAGGAGCAGATGGAGCATTGACAGAATGGCCGAAAAACAAGATGCAAGAAAAATTTAGAAGTTTAAGAACTTCTAAACGACAAAAAAAAGAAGAAACAAAGAAGTGACGAAAGAGAAGAAATTAAAACTCAGAATTGTTTTATATCTGTGACAAAAAACTCAAGTGAGAAACTAAGCAACCAAGTTGTAATTGAAAGTGAAAGAAAACATTCAAGTTGAGTTTCGAACATTAAAGAATTTGCTGCATTTATAAATTTGTATTTTGATTTTAGTTAGTGGCTTTAGAGACACTTGATATTTATTTAGAAAGGCTTGAGTAGAGAGTATATGTAAATATTCTAGCCTGCATGGTTGTTTTTAATCAACTAGGACAACTGATCACTTTGTGGTAACAAGAAAGGCTTGGGTAATCCCTTGAAGAGGGAGGTTATTTCATTGTTCTTTCTAACATCAGCGTTCCTTAATTTTATTATTCAGGACCAATAACAACTAAAATTTCCGAAGGGAAGAAGCGGGGTAGGATAATTTTAGCTTGTTGGTTGGCAGGACTGTCCTGCAAACTAACACCTTTTAAAACCTAGGAGAAAAAGTTTTAAATCAGGGCATTGACGTTGGAAGTCAGAAAAAACGTTTTTATCTTAGGTCATATCCTCAAAGTGCATAAGAGTGAAAGAATTTGGAAAGCTATAGTAATTTAGTATGATGCCATTTATATCCTGCAGTGAGTCGATATGACGTGGATAAAAGTGATTCATTGCATTTTATAAATTCTGTTCGATGGCACTGTACCATTTTTTTACGAACATTACCAGATTCAATAGGGAAATTGACCGGGCTGTCGGGGGAGTATGTGACATTCGACCAGAGTGGACGAAAATGCAATTTCGTATTATTAGCAGCTAACCTTCCGAATTGGCAGTTTTGGAGGGTTAACGGTGTTATTCGGACGATTGAACGAATCGTGAAGGCTAGAATATTCTGGTATTTTAAATTTTTAAAATTTCGAATGATGACGTCATATTTCTGAGAAACGTCATTAACGACCATTTTGGAAGAAATCCAAAATAAAACAGAACAACAATAATTGCGACGGTGACAACAACGATAATCGCGATAAAGAACAATAACGAGAATTGAACAAAGAGCAGAGTTAGCAGAGACCGCTCCGAGTTGCAACGATTGTGTCGCTACAATCGTTGCAAGGCCATTCACAACAACGGTGAAGGGTAGAAACCATCCTTCCGGAGAGGAGATAAGGGTGTTATTTCCCCGGATTTAAGAATCCGGAGGGGTCTCGGGACTGGAACTTATACCATTTTATACAAATTTTTAGCTTCCCTATTATGTCCTGAATTGAATTTAATTGACATCTGAATTCATTTTTGGACGATGAGACGCTAGGGGTTAAGGGAAAGGGTTGATCCATCTTCGATGGAGATGATGATTTTTCTCTACTGAACAAAAACAATCGTAACATAACAAATAGTAGTAGCCCTGTTTTTAGGAGTGACCTCGTGGTCTGGGGATACTGAGACCCAGCCATGAGCTCACTAATTTTGCATGTAATTAAGTTAATTTGAGCGTTCTGGTCGAAGCCGGAGAAGAGTAACATTTTTGTCGACCCGATGTTAGAAACACCACCAAAAGAACTGGCTTTGTTAGAGACGGTGAAAAGCATAAAGAGCTTGGTTTAGACGCTGGCCAGTCGTTTTATAGCTTAGCTTTTTTTCCGTCGATATGTACTTCCGGGCGAATGTTTCATATCCTAACAAAAAAGCTTTCCAAAACAATTAAATTATGAGCACAAAAATATACTCCTGCTACACAGAGGGAGTTGAAGAAAACTAAGTTTCCTAACCAGAACAGTTCCGGAAGCATGTAAAAAAATGGACGAAATTGAGAAAAATGTAAGAAAGCAGCTTGCTACTTTTTAGATTTTATAGTAAAAACCTTTTCACGAAGAAAGATTGCACCCTTTTTGAGCTACCACTACGAATGGGAGGATTAGACCTTCTAGTAACTCGGATTTTTCCTGAAATCATCAGTGGTCGTGAGCCATTCTTGATCTATTTGAATACAGAGATCCAGAATAATCTGAAGCAGAATAAACTCATATAAATAGGAACCAAAAAACTGAGACAACATCACACTCTCGGAAAGGCTAAAATTCAGTGGAATTGCTCATCAGAAAAAAGTTAATGATTAGGGTCCCAAGAAGAAATCATTTTTTGTGTGAAAAGTACAATTTTCCCTGAATAAATCAGAGCTGAAGATGGTTTACCACCAGGAAGAGAACCACCAAACACTCCACATACATGCCCATGTGGACAACCGTTAACACTCATCCACTCTCTAAACTGCCCCAAAGGTGGATTCACTCACATAAGACATAATGAAGTTCGAGAAATCAAGCGAAAAACGGAACGTTTTAATAAACTTTTTAATAAACTTAATAATCTATTTCATCAAGACTGGGAAATCGCGAGAAATCAAGCGAAAAACGGAACAACTTAATAAACTATTTAATAAACTTAAAAAAACTAAAGAAATTTTTGCAAAAAAGTAAATTTCAAACGTTTTCGCAACTATGTGCATCGTCAGGATTTTTACAATAAACTACTCTAAATGACGATAAAAACATCAATTTACAAATGTTATTTACAATAAATCACATACAATTTGGTTCTAAACCCTCATGATAGAAAATTAGCCAATCACAGTTGACCTCCAAATTACTATTAAGATTAAAATACTTTTAACCTCTAAAATTAATAAAACATTTTTAAATTAATTTGTCTGGAAGTTTCTGAGTCATAATTTCGATTTAGACATGTACGTTTTGAATAAAAAACGAAAAATATTTTGGGACTAAATTTTCAGTGTTAACTCCCTGCTCCTAAACTCATCGCGCGTGTTCAAGCCAGGTTTCTCTTTCCTGATATGTATTGCCTCTAGTGTTAGCGATTTTGTTTGGTTGTTTGACCTACTGTAGTGGATGCACTTCCACCTATGTCGTACAAACTGTTCGACATTTGACCACTAGAATTGAGGAACATAAGAAAGCAGACTCACCGCTAGGACTCCACCTTCAGCAATGCCAACTTGAGGGAAATAGCGCAGGTCTTAGTCGGGATGTGCAAAAAATTAAAAAAAAAACTATACAACAGACAATTCTAGTGCTAGAATCTAGGAGTGTACATTTTAATTGGCAATTCTCTGGATGCTTTGAAATCGACTTGATTTTTCATAAAAATTGCGTGTGTATTTGTTTAGCATTGGTTTGGCCCTATCCAACCATTGCACGGACCGTCGCCTGACGGAAGGGCCCATTTTAATTGGCCCATTTTTTACAGATACAGAGCGTGAAAGAAATTTTTTCAAACTAATTATCTGGAAAATTAACAATCAATTCTTGAATGTCTTCACAAGATGACTTTTTTCCCGGACCTTAAGGGCAGTCAAAATATTCATGACTTCGCCCTGATACGAGCAGTCTTGTCTCTCTTTGAATTCACTCGTAATAAGTGTGCCAGTCGGTCATATTTGGAAGTTTGACCTTGAGAGAAGCAAAAAACACTTAATTTTGGAGTGAAATTTAATTTTTCAAAATTTCGAATGGAACCTGTCATGCACGATTTTCTCGCGATAACTGAAAATCAGAAAAGAGAAGTCAGAACGATCGAGTGACAATCGCGGGAAAGTTGCTAGAAAAATCAGTGGGAAATTGCTATTCGCAATTTCAGTAGCGATAATAATCTAGAGTAGAGCTGTCCCATCTAGAACAGAGACGAGCGCATCCCCACGAACTGGATTGTTGTGATTGGAGTATTATTCTAAACTGGACTAGAGTGAACCTTCGGTGGAAAGGTGGACAGCTAGAGTGTCCCAATGGTTCACGAGAACTAACATTCTAGAGTACAAACTTGTTCTTGTTATTAAAACTGACAAACATTAAACTCATTTTAGTTACTTTATTGATTCTTGAGTTGCATACCGACTTATTTACTCCCTGATTCTTGAGCGTGCTACAATGTGAGTACTAATTTAAATTTCTAGAGTGTGTTTTATAATTGTTATGTTGAGGTAAGGCGAGTTTTAGGTTGATCCATCTGAAATGGATCAAAGTTCCACTGTCTAATAAAAAGTAACTTAACGGATTGTTCCGACCCGGTTTTTAACGGCGTTCATGTATTTTGGGTATCTAGAGACCTGAGTATGGGGACGTTATTAATTCTAGAGTGGGGGGATATTTTAGTAGTAGCCTTTAAGCTGTAACGGGTCGTGGTCTCGTGTCACAAGCGATGTGACATTCGACCAGAATGGCCAAAATGCAATTTATGCAGGATTCGAATTTTGAGCAGTAAGCCTTCCGAGTTGATGATTTCGAAGGATTAGCGACGTTATTGGAACGTTTAGCCAAACGGTGAGGGCTAGAATATTCTAGTATTTTAAATTTTCAAAAATTCGAATGATGACGTCACATTTCTGAGAAATGCTGAAACGGCCATTTTAACAAAAAGCGAGTGAAAAACAGAACAACTTTATCTGTGATTGCGAACAGAACGAAAATCGAGATTAAAGAAAAACGACAACGAACTACAATAGCAGAGAACGTTCCAAGTTGCAACTATTGTGCTGCTACAATAGTTGCAAGACCGTCGCCAACAACGGTGAAGGGTGAGAACCAGCCTTCCGGATTGGTGTGAAGTTGAACTTGAGGAGCTTGATTCACTGGATTCAAGAATCCGGAAGGGTTTCGGGACTGGAACTTTTAGCCTTTTATATAAACTTTTAGCTTCTTGTCATGTCCTGAATTGAATTTAATTAACAACTGGATTCATTTTGATAAGGATGAGAAGCTAGGAGTTGGGGGAAAGGGTTGATCCATCTTCGATGGAGATGATGATTTTTATCTACTGAACAAAAACAATAGTAATATGATAAGTAGTAGCCCTGTTTTTAGGAGTGACCTCGTGGTCTGGGGATACAGAGACCCAGCCATGAGCTCACTATTTTTGCATGTAATTCAGTTAATTTGAGCGTTCTGGTCGAAGCCGGAGAGCAGTAACGTTTTTGTCGACCCGATGTAAGAAAGACCACCGAAAAGTACTGGCTTGGTAGAGACGGTGAAAAACATGCAAAGCTCTGTTTAGACGCTAGCCAGTAGTCTTAAGACTTAGTTTTGTTATCCGTCGATATGTATCTTCCGGGCGAATGTTACATGTATGTTTTTATGGCGCTCCTGGGTGTTGTTCTTTTTTAACATCATGACCGGCAGAACCGTTAACGAGCACTCCGCGCCGAGCGGATGCTCACATTAACGCCCTTAATAGGCCTAAGCCGCCGGAGCGGAAGGGTAGTTCGGAACGCGGAGGCCTTCCGAATTGCCGTGAATAGTTTTTTAACCTAGTTAAGACCGAAAATTCACGAACCAGGAAGGGTGGGGGCATCGGCCGTCTCCTCGTCCCCTGAGTGGTTGGTAACCAAAAACACTTAAAGATATAAGTAAAACCAAACAAAAAGTAGTATAGTACCCAAGAAAAACAAAAAACATAAAAAATAACCGAAAAAACCAAAAACAGTAAAAAAGTAAAAAAAAATCAGTAGAAATCATCCCCCCAGACAAGATGTGATTCAACCCCCCCGTTTGTTGTTGATAGATATATTGTTGTTACAGGCATTTATATCAGTCAGGATCGTTACGATCAATTTTGTGGCCCGTTTGTGAGTCTTGTACTGTAGGGTTATTTGAGCATTTAAGCACGTTAATGATAAATTGCGCTCAATCCGGAAGGGTCAGCTGATTTGCGCTCAATTCGGAAGGGTCTTGGGTGAAGACCGATCCGGCAAGCAGTTCAAGGAGCAACAAGAAGGGGCTCAACGACAACAACAATCGACTGTTGGGTATCGTTAACAAGTTTTGTATCCCTTTTGGTACAAAAAGTAAGATAGTAATCTGTGGGGGGCTCGACAGTGCTGCACTGTAGTGACCCTTCACCGAACTGCGAATATCCGAGTTAAGCACCTTAATTCGGATAGTAAACAAACCCGGAGGGGTATAGTATTACTAATATTATTATTTATATAGCCTATATTATTAGTCTTATATCGTTTTTCAGTGAAAAACAACGAAAACAGACCGGTTTTTAGGGTCAAAATAGCGATATTTTGATCCCCCCACAAGTCGCGATTTTTGAGATATCGATATTTTTTGAAACGGAAAAAAGCGCTAAGTTAGTGTGTTACATCGTAACTGCACTACTGTAATAAGTAGAACCGGTTAACTTTAGTTCGGAAGTGGTTGGAACTAGTTTGGTACCAAAAACTAAATTTTCCCATTTTTGATAGTAAGAAACACTATAAAATCAGAAAATTTTTTGAAATCTTTGAGTTAGGACAGTAAAAATAGTTGTTCGGACAACGTCCACTAGTGAATCTACGAGTTTTAAAACCCGCTACCCGAAAGCCTTCCGGGTTGCAGAGAAATCGAACATAACGTGTTTGATTTGGTGGATTCATCAATCCGGAGGGGTCCAGGTAGCATAGTTTTTCGCAAATTTTTTCTACAAAAGCGTTTTAGATCGGGTATTTTGCATTGAACTAGAAGAGTACAGGCCTTGTGAGCTCAGATCAATAATTTTTAGGTCGAAAGGACCAGATTTGCGGAAAAAGTTAGGCGGAACCTATAAGAGAGAAAATTTTTGAATTTGGAAAAAAGACGTTTTGGTTAATAACTTTGGAACTACAGAGCATATCGAGTCAATCTTGGTACCATTAGATCAGAAATTAGCTGAACTTACTAGTAGGAAAGTGAATTACTCGAAAAAGCGAACGAGAAAATTTTTTGAGATTGTTTTTAGCAAATTACACAAATCCGGAGGGGTACACCCTTCACGTTTTATAAATTTTTCTGAAAAACCCTTATACCCCTACCAAAATTTGATAGCGATTGAACTAAGTGACTTAGGACAGTTCTAGACAAAAAGGGAGGGCTGAAGGCACAAGTCAACCATAATAGAGTCGAAATTAGGCAAGTCATAAGACCCTTCACCGTTAGTGTGAATTGTCAAATAAGTGCCTTAACTTCAAACCGGAGGGGTCTAGGAAAGGACCCTATACCCTTCCCAGTTCATTCAAACAGCATAAAGGCAACGCAGAACGTATCCGGAGGGGTATAAGCTGAAATTAAGAAAACTACGAAAAGCTACTTTGACAGAGCTAAGGGCTCCCAATCCGGAGGGGTCGAAATTTTTCAAAGTCAGAGGGGTCCGAATCCGGAGGGGTCTTATAGTTGCTAATTCGGAGGGGTCCCAATCCGGAGGGGTCTATATTCTGACAGTCCGGAAGGGTCCTATTTGTGCCAATCCGGAGGGGTATCATTTTATTAAGGACTTAGGTAAACGAAAGAAAGACTAAAAAGCGAGAGGTATTAGGTTATTATTACACAGGCTAGGTATCAGTGACTGTCTAGGGCGGGGCTGTCTAGGGGCACAGAGTGCGAGACGCTATTGAAAGCGGACGCGAAAGGACCGATGGTACAGGAGCCTCGATTCGTGTTTCCCATTGAAGACGAATCGATCGAGACAATCAGAAGGAAGCCAGCGAAGCAGACACTGGGACATGTGAATGCAATTGGAGAGTATGTCTCCCAGTACGAGTCACTTCCGGGCGGCATGCAGGGGAAAGAGAGTGTGAGGTCAAAGTTGAAACAACTCCTCACCCCGGGAAGGTCGAAGAAGGTGGCGGAGGCGGAGGAGCAGGAGGCTTGGGTCACGGCACACAAGATTGTGAACCAGGTCAACCGAGAGACCCTGGACACTGGCGGCAATATAGCAGTGAACACAAGAATAAATACGCCAGAGTCCCAAAAGCACAGGAAATACACAAATATTTCGGATATATGAAAGAGTACATCAAACTCAAACCCATTCTCATATTTATATATATATATACGTTCTTTGTATCAAATTAAAACATTTTTAGTTCATTGTTATGATAATGCATTCTTTCGCTACGCTGCAGTTCCTCGAAGTCGAAATTAGGCAAGTGATAAGACCCTTCACCGTTAGTGTGAATTGTCAAATAAGTGCCTTAACTTCAAACCGGAGGGGTCTAGGAAAGGACCCTATACCCTTCCCAGTTAATTCAAACAGCATAAAGGCAACGCAGAACGTATCCGGAGGGGTATAAGCTGAAATTAAGAAAACTACGAAAAGCTACTTTGACAGAGCTAAGGGCTCCCAATCCGGAGGGGTCGAAATTTTTCAAAGTCAGAGGGGTCCGAATCCGGAGGGGTCTTATAGTTGCTAATTCGGAGGGGTCCCAATCCGGAGGGGTCTATATTCTGACAGTCCGGAAGGGTCCTATTTGTGCCAATCCGGAGGGGTATCATTTTATTAAGGACTTAGGTAAACGAAAGAAAGACTAAAAAGCGAGAGGTATTAGGTTATTAATACACAGGCTAGGTATCAGTGACTGCACTGGTAACTTGCCTCTCAAAAAGAACCAGACTAATACAAAACAGGTCCGAACTCGGATATTCGCGACACTAAGTCTAAATTAAAAAGAGCGTGACTCATTGGTGTGGATTGAAACATAATACGTTTTTGGGACAAGTGACTGCCCTGAGGATTTTAGTAGGTCTAGCTCGGGCAGTCCGAAGGCAGATAGGTAACACAGTACTCGGTGGGTGCAATAGACGCCCACTTGAGAAAATTACTGCCTTCAAAGTTTTGTCTGTTTGGTGCAGCACCGAGCAGGGAAAGCTTTTTTTTTAAAAGACAGGTTCGACTATTGTACTGCGACCGACTAAGAGTACAAGACACATACGTTTTTTTTATATATACATTCATATTGTGTCAATATATAATTTTTGTTTTTGATTTTAAATCAACGTAAACTGTGCTTGATTGGGTAGTGAATACACTATCTTTTAAATTGACTGATAACATCATATTGTGCTAGTTTCCAGATCTTTGGACCGATAAACGGTCAGTGTGAATAAATTTTATACAAACTGTACTCTGACAACATACAGGGATTCGTGGTCACTATTTAATAGAATCTGGTGAAATTTATTGTGTTGTGTCATTATTATTGTTAATAAAACTATAAGGTCTCTAGCAATTGAGTCAAGAGTAGGCATAGGAAAGTGACAAATAGAGAATGAGCTTAGACAAGTCAAGGATACCAAAACGAGGTAATAGCTCTAGGAAATTCATACCTGAAAAGCAAAGAAAAACGATGACCGATCCTTTTGTGGATTGGATCAAGCGATCCCGGTCCGATAAAGAGGAGACGGTTTCAGGCAGAATGGTTGAAACGAGAAGTCAGAAGACCTCAGAAGAGCGAAGAGAACTGTTAGAAGTGGAGGTCAATACGGACCATACCATGAACGACAACCAGGGAGTAAATGGACTGGAAGGGAGAGGCAGAAGGCTGGCGAGTGAATCTACTCCGGTAGAACAAGGCCATGATTTTGCAACTTCCACCGGGACATTGGATCGAGAGGAGATTTCGGAACTGTCCGACATCTCAACTGAAGTAACGGCAACTAGAAGATCTCCGACAGACAACACTATGATGGCAAGCGGAACTGGGAAACAAACAACCTCATCATCGTTCTCAGAAAGAATGAAGAACACCTTCGGAAACATCTTTCCATTCAGCATGGGAGGAGGAGCAGGAAACGATGGGGAGTCCCAGGAGGAAGAGGATGAAGAGGAGCAAGGGGACTTTGGATCTCAAGTCAGTCTCAATAGTTCGATCCAGGAGAGTGAGGCACACGTCGGAAGAGAGACTGGAACCATGGATAAATTTGGTGTAGTGACAACGATAAGCAAAGAGGCAAACACACCGGGCCAGTCAAAGGACTTCGCGATTAGGACAAGTTCGGAGCCACAACCTGAAGAGAGTAGAACCAGAGGGCTTGGCAACGCGTTAGCGGATCCTGAAATAGATAATGATAAAACGTCAAGACAGAGAGTCAAGGCCCGGATCTCTACCAGCACGAAGCTACCTGGGACCGACAGAGTTACACCACCACTAGTGACGCCACTCATGGATAACGGGGCAGCACTAGAGGAAGCCTTAAACAACATAGTGGGCAGTTTAGGAGAACAAAATGAACAGATGTCGATAAGGATGAGTGAACTGGAAAGAGCAGTTCACATTGAAAGAGAAAGTCTGCGGGAAGAAATAAACCGCAACAGACAAGAAGTTGGCAGAAGCGAAAAACGCTTGAAAGAAAGAACGGACGAACATATGACGAGGAACTTGTCGCGAATGACAAGAGAGGCGGAACAGAGGGAGTTACGCTTAAGAGCCGACATGGAGAAGTTAAGAATACAGCAAGAGCAGTCTCTTGGGTCTCTTGACATAAAGATAGACGCGATGATGGAGAGGCGAACTCAGGCTATCATGGATAGGTTGGACGGGCTACTAAGCAGCAAGAGTGGACCAAAAGAAGGAGAGCCGAACTCGGGAGGTCCCAGCAGGGAACCGAGGGTGAACTTCAATGAACATCAAAGGAGGAAGACGTATGGATCCACTAGAGGCAGGGGCAGTTCATCAGGCTATGCCACAAGGGGTAATACAGCATGGGGCCCGAACAGTAGAGCAAGTTCAACGGGGAACAGACAAACCTCGAACGAACGACCAACGCAAAGCACACATGCGACTGGGAGAAGCGATTCTGGCAACATGGGGCATACAAGCCCGAGGAGGAGTCACATGGGCCAAGCGGGAAACGCTCATGGTGATTCGGATTGCAGGGATGCACCGCACACAGAGCCTTCGACAAGGTGTGAGGACACTCAAGCGGGACACTCAAGGGATGCTACGGCAATGGCCACAGCATTTGAACCCCTGAACAGGTCTTTAGAGACATTCCTGACGAGGTTATCAAGAACCAATGAACGCAGTGAGAAGTCCAGAAGAGTCTTTAAGAAACCAAGATCCTACAAAGACGAATCTGATGGCTGTATTGATACCTGGATAGAGGTAATGAAGCTGCATTTCGAGGAAGAGGACTTGTTGGAGAGACAGGAATGCAGCGCGCTCACCAGCAACTTAGAAGGGACAGCCCTGAACTGTGTCATGGCCAAGAAACAGTATCAACGTGACACTGCTGAGAAAATCTTCGAAATCTTGTTAAACCGTTTCGGATCAGGGGTGCAGGGGCACCAGGCGATGATGCGCTTCGAGAAACGGAGGCAACGAGAAGATGAAACAATAGACAAGTTTCTCGATGATTTGGAAATGCTGAGAAGACGCAGCCAACCGGATGAGTCAAACCGAAGGATGAACCTGGCCGTAGCCTCAAAATTCATCGATGGTGTGAAAAATGATGAACTTCGTACGATGCTAGCAACGCATTACACACCACTATCAACTAATGCGCCAACACCGGAGGAGTTGAGGCTCAAATCAAAAGAGTATCTTTTGTTGAAACCTCCTTCGAGATCTGGATATTACAAGAACAATTATGGCAATTTTAACAACGGACCAGCAAACCAAGGGAACAATTGGTACAAACCGAGGGATGATATGGACAAGAGACGTTCTTGTGCTAATTGCAGTTCAACAGACCATCATGTGTCAGCATGCCCAGCTTACAAACAAGGCATGAAAGCAATAGGCTTTAGCCTCGAGGACGAAGATGCGTCAGAGTTGGATCATGAGGATTTCATGAGAGGAGTAATTGCGAAATTCGGCCCGAGGTGTTTCTTTTGTAACTTGGAAGGTCATTTTAAATCAGATTGTCCGCAATTCTGGGATGCAGTAGCAGACATCAAGCATCCAAGACATGAAGAAGCTTTGTCAGGAGTGAAAGCCAGCAAGGCTCGACTTTTGAGTGAAGCGGAGGTACGCAGAAAGGATAAACCTCAAGAGCTGGTGGCAAAGAAGATGCAAGCGGTAACAGAGGAAGCACGTGATCCGGAACCAGCAACTGCGGCCGATGACTTCAAAATCGATTATAGGGCAGCTGCGAGGGATGCTATAAATAGAGTACAGCAGGAACTAGTGACGAAAGAGATTGAGCAAAAGGTGAAACTCGAGCTGGAGAATGAAAAATTACAGGAGCAACTGAACGCCTTTGAAGCAACGGAAGTTGAAGAGGCAAAAGCACCAAGCAGCTTGAGCATGAAACTTAATGTTATCTCTGGTCAGAGGTTCGGTATGGCACCGCAAGGAAGTAAAATACAGTCGATAATCTCGGTGGCAGGGCATCAGGTAATCAGAAATCTGAGTGAACCGTCTGAGTTCACTATGATGCATTTGGACACATATGCAGACTATCTGAGGCAGATGGAGCCACGCACCGAGTCGAGGGCTGTGAGGGCACTACTAACCACGGGTGGCCCTCGCATGAAGAAACTTCATGGACGCTACCTAGAAGTCTATGGGCCGTATCAAGTGATGCTGAACGTGGATGGGATCAGTATCTACACCAGGACTTATGTAACGACAGATGATGACCAAATAGGGCAGATCTATTTGGGTGAAGAGGAACTCAAAGTCCGCAGGATAGGCCATGACGCCATGATGGAACAAGACGCGGTACACATTGGATATGAAGCAGATGTGACAGCACACCTGCTGGACACCAACGGAACAAAAATCGGAGTCACAGGGCTTCTGGACACAGGAGCGGTGGTGAGTGTGATGCCGATAAAAACTTGGGAGAGAATGGGCTTCACACGGGAAGATCTGATTCCTACGAACCTCCGACTGGCCGCCGCAAATCGAGGAGCCATCTACGTAGCCGGAAGAACACCGATAACGGTCCTTCACATGGGAGGACGAGATCTTTGGATGAGCTTCCTGGTGGTAGAGAATCTGGACGATGCCGACCAATTCATCTTGGGCAGAGATTTTGTCAGGAATTTTGACGTGATGATTGATTTGAACAACGGTCTGATACGGATTAGAAACCCGGACCGAAAGTATGTTAAGAGACCAATTAATAGGATAATAACAGATGAAAATAAGGTACCAGTTTTTTTGGATAGAAAAGTAAAGTTACAACCAGGACAAGCTGTAGTAGCAATTTTTAGAATGAGAAATTTAAATTCGTTAAGTGATAGCAAACAGGTTTGCTTAGTACCGAATCCAAATAGTCAGAGTTCGGTGATTTTAGGCCGGAGCTTCTCGGTAACGCGAAACGGACTGTGTGTCAGTGTGTTGTTGAACACACTGGACACCACGGTTTCAATCCAGCGTGGAAAGAAGCTTGGCTACGCCTTGCCGATGAGGACCGACTATGAGGAGACACAAAACTTGAAGAAACATAATGTGAAAGACTGTCCTTATCATGCAAATAAAGATAAAATCTTAAAGAGAATTAATGAATTAAAATCTATTCATAAATTGTTTTCAATGAAATCCGAAACGGACGACGGCTTATCAGGTTGCCCGAATTTTCCGGAACGCCCCTCGTCATGTGAACTAGATTCTGACAAACCGGTTTTGCCAGAAATAGAACATTTAAAAGGAAAAATAGGTGAGGGAGATTTTGAAAAATTGCGGGACCTCCTAAATCGGAACGCCGAGGTATTTTCAAAACATAAGGCGGACATCGGTTGCTGTAATTTCTTCGAACACGAAATCGAACTAGAAGAGGGCGCCGTTCCCCATAGGGAAGGCGCAAGGCGAATGACGCCACATAAATCGGAAGCGTGCCGAGCGGAAATAGAAATGTTGCTTGAATACGACATGATAGAACCCTCGAAATCACCGTGGGCTTGCGGGGTAGTCATGGCGAAAAAGAAAGGGGGGCAGCTTAGATTTTGTTGCGACTTTCGTTACTTGAACGCGGTAACGATTAAAGATGCGTACCCGATACCGCGAATAGACGAGAGCCTATCTAAACTTGGTGATGCAAAGTTCTTCACCACATTGGACTTGGGTTCTGCCTTCTGGCAGATTCCTCTGCGAAAGAAGGACAGAGAGAAAACCGGATTCGCGTGCGAATTGGGGTTGTACCAGTGGAAGAGGATGCCCTTCGGCTTGTGCAATGCAACAGCAACTTTTCAAAGGCTGATGGCTCAGGCTTTGACAGGAGTGACCAAAAAGTACGGGAATCTCTTGATGTGCTACGTGGATGATGTAGTCATAGCGACACCGACCCTGGAGGATCACATTGATCGGCTCGATGAGGTCTTCGGATGTATGAAAAGAGCAGGCTTGAAATGCAAACCATCGAAAAGTGAAACCCTTAGGGATTCGATCAAGTACCTGGGAAGAATGGTGGACAGGCATGGTGTGAGGCCAGATCCAGAAGCAGTAGAGGCTGTGCTGACATGGAAAGCTCCTAGAACGGACACACAGCTCATGAGCTTCCTAGGGTTTGCCAATTACTACCGAGAATTCATAAAAGGATACGCGGACAAGGTGTACCCGATGCAGAAGCTGATGCGCAACAAAGGGAAAAAGTTCGAATGGAACGATGAGGCACAAGTTGCTTTCGAGAACATAAAGCGGGAACTGTGCGAAGCGCCAGTGCTGGGCATGCCTACAGAAAAGGGCATGTATGTTCTTGACACAGACGCATCGGTGGTGGCCATCTCAGGAATATTGCATCAAGAGCAAGAATGGAACGGAAGAACAGTTCTCCGTCCCATTGCATACGGCAGCAAAGTCTTGAGTGACACAGAGATGAAATATGGCGCACCAAAAGCAGAAATGTTTGCAGTAGTCACCTTCGTGGAGAAGTACCGTGCATACTTGGGGAGCGCTCCCTTCAAGTTACGCGTGGACAACAGAGCGTTATCCTGGTTGAAGACCTACTCGATGGATCAGAGTTATATTGGTAGATGGATAGTAAGACTGGATGGCTACCATATGATAATCGAACATAGGATGCGTGATAAACATCAGAGTGCTGACAGTCTCAGCAAGAAAACTGAGTTCTATGAAAGATTGGAGCAGAAGCAAGCCAATCAGGCGGAAGTAAAGGAGGGATTCTCGTTTCTGGACAAAGAAACTTATGAAGCGCTTCCCTTAACGAGATGGTTGGATAAGTCTGGACATCCAATTCCGGGGCACGCTGAGTTACCTGTAGAGAAAGCAGCCGAGATAAAGATCCTGTCAAGGGAGGACCCGGTCCCATTGGATCTGTTGCTGCGCTCGAACCTGGTCCAGCAGGAACTCTCTCGCATGAATATAAACAGCCTCTCACTATTGGATAAAACGGTGCAAGTCACACCACAAGTATTGCGGATGCTGGGTGGATTGTTAGAAAGAGAAGTGACCAGAGATGACCCCGAGTGGACAGCAGCAGTGGCATCGCTGACAATCAGTGAGAAAGTGAAGATCATGCCGTCCAGACGACAACACGAAGAGAACGAGAGGGATTGTAGGACAATAGTTCAGCAACTAGTATCCTCAATACCCCAAGAGATTTTAACCAGTACTTCTTACGGACAGAAAGGACAGGAGAGCGGCAGGCAAAAGAAAACTGTCACCTTTGTAGACCGGGATAAAGACGGTGAAGTTGTAAAACAAAATCTGCTGCAAGACTATTTGTCCGGGGAGAAGGATGAGGAGAAAAACCAGCGATCACAAGATCAACACCCGGGACAAGTGAATTGGTCCGGGGAGTCCGAGATAGACGAGAAAACTCCTGATGAGAAACAGGACCTAGAGAACAAGGTTTTGTCCGGGGAGTTCAGATGGATGCGATGGAAATACAGACATGATCTGGAGGAGCGTGCAGTCTCCAGCACAACACCTTCGACGGATAATGATTCCCGAAACTCAGGAATGGATACCTATTCCGACAGGAATTCGACCTCGGGATCAGAACTGTCAGAACTGGCGATACACACGCTACTAGTGGAAACTCGGGCGAGAGACCTGGACAGAGAGGTGTACCAGGATCCGGACAGCGATCGCTACCTAATACCAAGCGTAAGAGTCTTTGACAACGCAGCGGATGACTTAGATACGATAGCGGTATCGAAACGTTCGATAAGCCTGTTGCCGCAGAAAGAGGTAGTCAGGACTGATCTTCAGCCGTTTCAGCAAGAAACACAACCGTTGGTGAAGATTTGGTGCGTTAAGATGGAAGAAGACACACATCAGCCCAACGAGCTGAATAGTCAGATGAGAGTCATGAAGACGTACTTGAAGGCGAGATACAGACTCTCGGACCTTCTAAGGGCGCAGAGAAATGATCGCATGACAAGCAACCTAAAAAGGTGGATAGAAAACGGTGCACCTGACAAAGGTGACCTAGAAGAAGACAGCTATAGGATCCTGAGACAATACTTCATGCAGAAGGAGGGGAGATTATATCTGAACAAGGACGGGATCGTGGCTTGCAGGAGAAGAGAAGAAGACAAGGTCTTATACAAATATAACGCGATAGTGTTGCCACAACTCTATCAGACAGAACTACTATTCAGGTCGCATGATCAGATGGGCCATCAAGGAATCGACAAAGTGTATCAGAGGATCCTGAAGCGCTTTGAGTGGCCTGGAATGAAAAAAGCATGTGAGAAATGGGTAACAGCGTGCCTGTCATGCCAACAGGTCAAGGATCCAAGGAAATTACGATTTCCTCTACAATCGATTGAGTCGTCTGAATTCAACGAGGTCGTGCAGATAGATCACCAGAAGATAGATCACCAGAAGATCACCAGAAGATAGATCACCAGAAGATATACGTTTCAATCGGACAATGGAACAGCTTTCGTAGGCGAGCTTACGAAAGAGCTTATGAGACGGTCACAGGTCGCTCAGGCTCACTCCACGACATACCACCCTCAGACGAATGGCTTAGTGGAAAGACAGAATAGGACGTTAGTGTCGATGCTGAGGGTATATTGTTCCAGGTACATGACCGATTGGGACAGATACCTTCCACAGGTGATGGGAGCTTATAATAGCACGCAACACTCCACCACTGGAGTCAGTCCACGCATGATGCTGACGGGACACGAGAAGTCTTTACCCTTGACATTCTTCTACCCAGAATATGAGGGAAAGAAAACGTCCCCACAGGTCTACGTGAGGGATGTGACAAACGCCAACAGGAGTTGAACGATTTGTGTAGACGAAACACTCAGCAGGCACAGGCAAGGCAGAGGAAAAGATTCGACAAGAAAGCAGCTGGTGCAAAGGCCTACTCGGTGGGAGACTACGTATGGGTATTTCAGAACGTTATACCACCGAAAGGAACAAAGAAGCTTCTAAAAAAGTGGAGGGGACCCTTCATGATTACGGAGGTGCACCAGGAGGGACGTTTTTATAGACTGAGTACTGGCCGAGCCGCCCACTACGAGAACATCAAGCCACACAATCCATCGACAGAAGACTGGTGTATACCTGCAGACATGGAAGAAGGGGATTATTTAATGATGGATCCTGCTTGTGAGGTCAATGAAAAGGGCACCAGGGAGAAGAACGATGGAAACGAGGTCGTAGAGGAAGGTACGGATACACCATTGGACCTGGATCCAAACGAACAGATCGAAGCGGACGATGAAACCTTACCCTACGCAGAGGAAGATTGGCAGGATCCCGAACAGACAGAGGTTCCCAAGAACTTCGAACCGGACCTTCCGTTCACGATGCAGACTCGTCAGAAGGACGGGACGAGACCAAGAAAGAAGTACAATCCTTACGGTGACGACTTTGTAGTGGATAGGATAGATCTGAAGAAAGTAGTGGAGGAAGTAGTGGGTTTAGAAGAAATAACTGTGTCACAAGACATTGACATAGTCGATGATCATAACGATGAGTGGGTTGACGACTGGTCAAAACCCGAGGTAGAATTTGACGATGAGCAACAGCAGTCATATGAACAAGACCAGACGAACCTGCGTGTCTTAGAGTGGCTGAATGAAATGACATCAGACCCTAAAGAGACCAGCGTTACGATTCAAGACGTAGATCGTGAAAGCGCGAAATACATTAAGACCGAACGAGATGATCCGTCCTGGGCTGCCCAGGAAGGACAACTTCTCATTCCAGCTTCTAACCTTGACTTAATACCCGGTATGCGATCGACGCGGACGCCGATGGATATTTTTGTCCGGGGAGTGGGGGTAGGACTTACCCACACTGAAAACCTGATAATAAAAAAATTGAGAATAGCAAGAGAAACAGGAGAATTAGAAGCAGAAACAGGTGAAGAACCTAAGAAACCTGACATAGGCAGGGTAGTGGAGTCATATTTTAATTTACCAAATGAATATTCTAGTAACATAATACTAACAGACAGTGATTTCATACTCACAAACAGAACATGTGCGGTAGCTATCACCGCAGACATGAGTTTTAGGACGGCGCTAGCGGCAGATTTTAAGAGGGAATATAAAAACGTGGAATTCCTTTGGAAGCAAAGACCAGGGATAGGGGGCGTAGCAGCCTTACCTCCGGCGGTGTCGCAGATACCGGGAAAGTACTTATGCTTCTTGGTGAAGAGGGCGACAGAGAAGCAGCACGTGGACCCAGAAAACCTAGTCTTGTCTTTGACGAGGCTGAGGGACTTCCTTGTGGAAATGGACGTGAAGGAGCTTTCGCTTCCAGTGTACGATCCAAATAGAGGAAGACTGCATCCTCGGGAATTGTACGCGCTTGTACACGTGATATTCTCTGATACGAACATACAAGTGTATCTACATAAGAAATATTACTTAAGTATAGGCTGAGTGATGAGCGAGAGGGTGTTGGGCCGGGGACCAAGTTACATGTAATGTGTGATGTGTGTGTTATGTTGTGTTATGTAATGTAATGTTATGTGTTAGGTTATTAAGATCATGGGTAAGTAGGGGTTAGTGACCATGAACAACTAAATGACGATCTTGGGAATAGATCCAAAGTTTGGACTGTCCAATCTTAGGTCGAATTCCAAAATTTTAGAAACCAATTGATTTTAATAAATTTTAGGATAAATATCTTTTTATCTGAACTGTCTTTAAGCAAATTTTAACGATATATATTAAGGTGAAACTGACAGGTGTGACAGTCGTGATTCCTTTTCTAGATCCTGATTGATCATTTAATTGCTCACTTGAGTCAAAACTTGAAATCGAAATCAAATCAAACTTGGAAAGAACAGTATGGACAATTTCAACCTGGATGAATTGATGGACCTGGCAGAGGCATATGTAGGACCGATGGTAGATGCGATCTATCGTCGGCTGATCGAACGAGACTTCGCTCTGGAGGACCCAGAGGTGGTCATGTTGCTGACCGCCCTGATTAACATCTTGGGGCACGACAACCGTGGGGACCGCCCCACGGAAGTCCTGTTGATGGCAGCATATGGAGAAAGAGGAGTACTAGACCGCCCGAACATGAGAGTGATGAGGTGGAGAAACGGGGCTCTCTCAGGGAGTGACTTGGCGAATGAGCCTGGGTTGGGAAGTTCTAGGACTTACCAACCAGGTGAGATGCCAATGCCCTCCAAGCCCAAACCTGGGCTGACGAGAATGCATCGGGAGATGAACAGCGAGGCGACCTCGTCTGGTTCACCACTGAGAGCAGCTGTGCCACCAAAAGGGGCGAAAGTAACACAGAAGGTTCAGACGAACCAAACCATACAAGATCTGGACGAGATGAACGATCAGTTGAGAAGTACGAAGAAGGAGTTAGACGATATGACGAAGACCATGCTGGCGATGGAGGAAGACCGGGACATGTGGAGAAAGTTGTTTGAAGACTGCAACAAAAAGCAGGGTCAAGAGATCGAACGCTTAAGGCAGGAATACAAAGAGCAATCGGAGCAGGTGGCGTTGACGACGTCCATTGAGAAAGTGATACCTGCAAGGGATATTCCTCGTGGGCAGTCCCCGATGGAGCTCTTGACACCTCGAGAAATGAGTCAAACAACGGAGACACGGCTTCCAGCAGAGACGAACCGAGTAACAATCCCGGATCCTAGTGACACCTTGGGTGATCCCGTCGTAGAACAGACAGTGAGAAAACTGATAGAGACAGCTGGACGATTGGTCGCTAACAAGAATGCACCAGGTTCCGGGGTGACTGCACCCTATGGAACGATTGACGATACGGGCAGAGTACAACTCTCCCAGACAGTAATCAGACAAGGGATGAGTAACGTGACACCACTCATGGGGAACTCGAGAATCCCAGAGAGGAAAGTAAGGAAGATGCCAGCGAAGAAAGTGTCTCGTGTAATAGACGTGCAGAAGAATAATCAATTGAAGTATAATTTCACGGGAGTTCCGGAGACAGATCCGAGAGCCTGCTTCAATCGAGCTACCTGGAGCCCGGCTGTGAACCTGCAGCAACCACCACTCGGGACATCTCACCTGATATTGGGAGACAGCTTAGTCAGAGTGCTGTCGAATTTGAGGACCTCATGGGTCACCACGGTGATGGCCTTTGGAGGCGCGACGATTGCCCAATTATATCGCATGGTGGAGCTGATGAATCCAGGGAAGATACCCAATGTGATGATCTTAGTTGGGACGAATGATATCTCCAGAGGATCAGATGAGCAGGAAGCACTGTGGGAGTCAATGATGGTGTGTTTGTTTACTACTCTCTGGCAGAAGTTCAGTTGCGCGGTACTGACCGTTTGCACGGTGCCAATGAACGCAAGAAGCCTGACAGCATCAGGAAGAAGGCACAACGAGGGAGTCATGAGATGGAACAACATCTTGAGAAACCTAGCAAATCGAAATGCCGGAAGAATGATCCTCATGGACATTGAACATGAATTAAGAGCCATGGATCAAGCCAGACTGACCACAGATGGCATCCACTTCGACAGTGTCGAAGGACAAGCCTGGTTGAATCGAGTCTTCCAAGAACGGTTGGATGAGCTGGAAGCAGAACTCTTTGACACAGGAGTACTGAAGGAAGAGGGAACGGTGAGTGATACGGTGATCACCACCTTTGTACCTCCTAACCTGGAAACACGCTTGGGTACGGTCCCAGCCGTCACAAATTACTGGCAACAAAGCTCCGGTGAACCAGGTCGAAGAACAGACGTACAAGATCGGTTGGGAGAAGCACCGATGAGGAGGACAATTCATCCTAGGAAAAGGATAGGACCTGTCAACCAACCAATCGAGGAAGTAGCAGGCACATCCAGATCGGACACTAGATCGGAGACGACGAGTACCAGTCGAGAGGAGAGACCGAGCAGAGGCTCATTGATGTGGTCGCGATCCATACCGTCTCCTTGGCATATATACAAAGAAGAACTAATGAAGCTGGACCTACAGAGAGTGAGCTTCATCGAAGATGCAAGGAGGATGCTGAATGGAGCGACGCTATCCGTCAGCAGATTGTACTCGATAACCGGCGTAGACTGGTTGATAGCCGCTAGCATAAATTTCAGCTCCACGACGGCCTTGAGATTTGCCGACTTGGAGGGACTGCCCTCCAACAACACAATAGGACCTGTGAATGCAAGACCGTTGCAAGATGTGAGATTGAACCATGATGAGAGGAATCGTGAAGAAAGGCCAGGAAGATTCCTGACAGCGAGAGCGCCGATTGGACAACACGTGAAGATATTTAGGCAATTGACGACACCACCTGGTCATGTGAAGGAGAGAGTGTACCCAAAACTAGTGAACCAAGATGGTGATGCCCAGAGATATGGCGGATTGACAGCGATAAAGAAAGATGAGACCATCTTCGCCGCCTACGACAAAGCAGAGATGAGAAAGGCCAAAATCATGGTAGTAGCGAATTCAGAGTTCGTGTACACCTCTAAGTCTTTGTTTTAACCGGACGTCATAATGCTGGCCGCAGTTGACCTAGACCTATTGCAATCAGTGTCATTGGCTATAGGGGTACAAAGGCAGACAGAAATGAACCCGATAACGATTGTGTTTGCTGGCATCAATGACCATCTACACAGTAGAGGTTTTCTGAGCAGGCTCAGAGATCCTGCAACAGCAGAAAACGCAGTATGGCCAGCGATAAAAGACATCCTGGAGTCAATGGGTGAAGTGGTAGACGCGACAAAGGAGGGATCATTCAATAAAGTGACGTTGAGAGTAGTATTTGCGTTGTCTCCGGGATATGCACATCTCCCGGATGGACTGAAATTTGTGTATGCAATGGTAGCCTTACTTTCGGAGGGAAAATATGATGTGATCAAATCAGCCCCGAATCGCATGATAGAAATGGAGAACCTGAGGCCACTTAAGGCTGAACTGCCTGCAGTATGGTCAGATATCTCAAACGCGATGAGAGGGTTCAAGGACCACGCGCTACACATGTTGGTGTTGGACGAAGTGCTGGGGTTGGAACTGTCCAACTTCAGTCGGCAACTCAAACTGAAACCAGGAATAGATGACGACCATCGAGTGATCACGGCGATGTCCAACGACTTGTGGTTCCGAGCAATGGAAGTGGCGAGTGAAGACACGAGAAGAAAGAATTCACTGGAGACGAGAGCTCATCTGGAAGCGATGGTGCTGAGAACCAAGCCGGAAGCAAACCAGTGGCTACACCTGAATCCGAGAGTAGCGGCATTGGGTGCAGATGCTTTTCAGCAAGGCCCAGTAATGATCACTAAGATACACGCCTACTTGTTGAAGGAGGTGAACCTGGCGGAAAATGCCGGAGAAAAGACAGCTGAGTTCGTGAACAGAATGTGTCAGATTACTCTGGAAACCTTCTGGACCCAGGAAGTGAAAGGACAGGAGGGATTTGAAAGGACAGACAGCATGCTAGAAGGGTTGGGAGCCGGATGGACCGCGTCCTTCTTGGCAAAAGTCTACCCGAAAGTCTCGCACTACTTGATAAAGGAATTCCTCCAAGCGGTAGTGAAAGTATCGATAGTGGAATCAATAGCCTTGTTCGTGACATTTGGAGCGGAGAATTTCGTGAAAGGACCGGCGATACTGCTTACGGATGGAATACAGAACCTGCGACTAGATGGACTTCTGACATTGATCGCAATAACCCACGGAAACTTGGGAGGACTGATGAAACTGGCACGTTGTCCAGAGCAGATGAAAGAGAGAGTGAGGAATCTGGATATGAAGAAATCCACAGACTCGTGGAACAAAATAAGAGACCTGAGACACACTCTTATCCAGTATCTCTTGCAGCAGAATCGCTTTGGAACCGGAGAAGACGAGACAATTGAAAGAGAGGAAGATGTTAGACGACATGTTGGAGGCATGCCGCTGTTAACAGATTTGAGCTTAGCTATGAGAATCGATCCCTTGGCGCTGATCAGAGGAGTCACGGAGTTCGTGACAGTGATCTATGGACCAGCAGTCACCTTTGCGTTCCCTGACGTTAAAGTGGAAGCATATAGGAGGTCGGTGTTGCACCTGAACCTCATATCGGCAGTGGACGGTAGTACACTGAACTGGTGTGAGCAGCACGCATTGCGAGAGCTCATGAGTGAAGATCTGTTATTTGCGAAAATATCGGAGCCAGAGATGACAGTCATCAATTTTGACGATCACTTCTGTGACCGCATGGGAGAAGTAGAAAGAGGGCACATCGAGGTGTTTCCAAAGCTTTGGAATCTGAGGCCCTATGACAGAACGAATGGTGAAATGACCAGAGTGCCTCGTCTCACAGCAGCGTATCACAAGGTGAGAGAAGAGACGAAGGACTGGGGCGATTACAAGAAGCTACCCGAAGCAATCCCTGAATTCCCTCTGATAAGAAGGATGTTGCTCGGAGCAGTCTCCGTAGTACAAACTCCTAGGTTGAGAGCATTCGAAACCAATGAAAGGAGAGTAGGGAATTTCTCGGCGACGATGGATCCATACTTCGTGGGGAGAAATGCCGCCGTGTTACAGTACACACGATTTGCGTACACGGATCAAGCGACGAGAAGGCGAATAAGCAACGCTGCTACTCCCAAGCCTGAAGGATTTGATGAGGAATGGAGGGGACTAGGCTTAGCTCCAATGAGGATGAGAGGCAGGACTGAATTGCCTGAAGCCTCAGTAATCCTGACCAGTGTGAGAAAAGAGATGAAAGTTGCGGGAATATTGCAGACGAGAATTTTCCTAGCACCCTTCGGCTGCGAAGAAATCAAAGTGGTCCATGGAGAAGAGGAAGATAAGTCGGCCGGTACATTGCTCATTCCGAGATTCCAGGAAGAAGCTGACAATGACGAACAAGGACCATCGAGCTCGAACAAGGATAAGTCAGAGGGAGATGACGGACAGGGTGGAAACCGTCAGACTGAAGAACCCATGCAACAAGATCAAGCTGGTGGGGAGGACGACAGGGCATCGATAGAAGGAACATCCAGCCTGGATTTCAACATCTTCAGTGATCTTGAAAACAATGCGGATACGTTGGAAACGACGGAGCTGGATGAAGGCACCTCGACACTGGAGCCTCCGTCAGCCTTTATGGAAATGAAACGGAATTTGCCGGAGAGCAGCTCTCCTGGCAATACAAGAAATAACGATCAGAAAATCCTCATAGAATCGCCTCGGAGGAGAAGAATAGAGGCCTCAGCCAGAGTACCTTTCTTGGGAACGCTGCCCGAAGAAGAATGGGAAGTACATCACCGAGACCACGAGAGTAGGACGGGATGTAAGCTGGACAGAGTGGCGTTCATGGAAGAAGTCTGGACTGTGGTTCAGAGCTATGGGACCCAGTCCATTCTCAAAACAGGTCTCAATCAACCCTTGATGAGAGAAGTACTTAACAAGCTTGATGAGTGTGAAGGGAGACTAAGTGAGTTATTGATCGACTCAGCCACTGATGAGAGTGAAGCGAATTCTCCCATCAAGATGACACCGCAGGACAATGAAGGAGAGGTGGTGTACCTGTCAAGGACCAGGAGAGGAACGATGCGATCAAAAATGGTGATTGATAAAATCAATGCGATGAAAATGAAGTTAGGCAGCAGAGTGATGCCGAGGAGAATTGGAAAGACGAAAGTGGATTCAGAAATATCGATGAAAGCTGGTAACTCAGCGAAAAGGAAGCGAGTCGAAGAAGTTATGGATTTGGGGCAAGGTGATTATCAATTGTCTGGCACAGATAGAATATTAACTGATATAGCGATGGTGCCACCCATTCTCATGGCGGGAATAAAGTCAACCGGTTATAAATCCAAAAGGAGTGACCGCACTCTGACTGGAGCAACTTTAGAAATGGAAATACTCAGTCAATGTGGAGAGATTAAAATGAGGGACTTCAAACCATCTCCCATGAATCATGGAAAAGGAAGTGTTGCAGGACAACTGACACCAGTGGAATACAACCGACTAACAGTGTCGGAGACAGTGTCGATAGATGAACCCACCGGTGGATACATGGAGATGTTGGAATACCGGAACTCGGCTAGAGGGTATGTAATGGCCCTGGAAGACGAAAAAGCCATGGAGGGTTATCTGGAAATGATGTTGCAAGGCACCACCCTCAAGCAGAAGGCGTATGGAACTTTAGCGTCGTCTGACGTAGAGGCGGAGACGATCGAGCAGTTAGTGAGCCTTCCATGGAAAGCAGTAGTATTGAGGTATTTCGAAGAAGAAATGAGGACTACGCCAAGAATACATGCTCTCGTGGCAGTACCTTACGTAAGGACAGAATTACAACTCAGGCTCGCCTGGTGCATGATGGGACTGACTCGCGCAGAATATGATTCAGAAGAAAGGAAGAGATCAAAGGAGGAAAAAGTTTTCCTTATGACGAATCTGAGGGATCTGATAGTCCAGGAGGGAGCAGCAGTAGCGTGTGCAAAGCGGAGAGACGCTCTCTGTTTCATTCGATTCCTGATAGAGCAGATTTCAGTACCTGCATTAAACACTTGTGTTAAAATGTTGAGGGAAGGCGATGAGCGAACGAAAGCCATGTTCTTACTAGCAATGCTGGATATGCAGCAAAGTAAACCGATGAGGGTGAAAATGAAAGAACCTGAAGAATTGGAACCCATGAAAAAGATAGACGAGATCAGGAGATTCTCAAACAAGGAGTTGAGGCTCACTAAAGAATCTATGGGAGCATTGCCGAAATCCAGTGAATACTGTGGACCGATCGAGAAGAAGTCATATAGCTACGTATCTGGGATCATAAGGATAGCGTACAATCCTTTCCTGAGTGAAGACATACGTGATTGCTTCTTTGATTATGAGCAGGCGGTGTTACTAAGGTTCTGGACGTCCAGAATTGTAACGATCAAGAGCGCTAACAATCCACAGGCCAAATTGGGACTGGTCTTGGAAGAAGAGGTGACTGCACCTTCAGTACCAAAATCCGACAAGAGAGTGGAATTTGGGTTGGGATTCTCAGATGAATTACTGAGAACGAGCTTGATGGCAGTGTACGAATTGATGAAGCCATCATGGTGTCCTAGTCCCAACGCTGACTCAATATTACAGATTACAATGCAGTAGATGAGAATGATGAGATCCACCGAGTGATGATGGAAGTGGAACCATTGCTGGAAGCTTCGGGAAAACGGAATTGGAGGAGCATCATGTTGACACATGACGAGTTTCCTTGCCACTGCTTGCTGCAGACCTGGTGGTATCCCAAGCGCAGTAATCTGGTGTTGATCTGGGACTCTGGAGAGCTGCTCTCCATGGGTTTACCAGATTCATCACAGCCCATAACAATAGTGATAGTGGGAGTTATGATGGCGATGCGATGGCTGGAAGCTCATGTGAGAGAAAATAATAGACAGGAGGCACCGACGAGAGAACAATTGCAGAAATTAGATTGTCTAAAAGATTTAGATCTTTTTGAGACAATGTGCAAAGTTCTAAACATTCCAATGGAAGTGAAGAAGATATGGGCAAGAAAACGATTGATGCCATGGTTCAGAGCTTACATGACTGCATGGTTGTACGAGTATGCGAAAAAGCATATGTCGAAACATGGCAGAGTGTACAGTGAATATCAGCTGGACATTGGGGCAGGAGCTTTCAAGCGAGCTTTCGTGACCCATCGGAATGCAGTGACCACCGCTGTGAAAAGAATTTCCAGGACGAGCGAGCGTAGTGGAAATGAGAAGGCAGAGATGCTGAAAGAAGATTTGGAGAGAAACGTGACGTTGTGTCTCCACAACAGCTTCTGTAGAAACAGAGTATCAAACGTGGATCCCCTACCTTGCTGTAAACAGAGGGTGGAAGAGCAGAAGTGTTGGAGGACGGCTTCCAACAGCGTCAGGATAGTCAATGACGTGCTACAAGACACGGAAACCGAGAGTGCGGAGTCAGTGTCACAGGAGGAGGAAATGGAGCATTGACGAATGGTCGAGAAAACAAGAGGCAGCAAGAAAGAAAATTAGAAGAATTTAGAAGTTTTAGAACTTCTAAACGACGAAAAAAGAAGAGAACAAAGGAATGATGAAGAAAAGTCAAAACTCAGAATTGTTTTATTTGTGTGAAAAACTCAAGTGAGAAACCAAGCAACCAAGTTGTAATTGAAAACTGAAACATTTTGTTGAGTTTTGAAATTGTTGCATTTATAAATTTGCATTTTGGTTTTAGTTGAAGTGGCTTTAGAGACACTCACTTATGATTTATTTAGAAAGGCTTGAGGGAAGAGTATACTTAAATATTCCAGTCTGCATGATTGTTTTTAATCACTTAGGAAGACTGATCACTTTGTGGTGACATGAAAAACTTGAGTAACTTCTTGAGGAGGGAGGTTGTTGCATTGTTCTTTCTAACCACAAAGTTTCTTAGTTTTAATATTCAGGGCAATAAACAAGCAAGATTTCCGAAGGGAAGGAGCATAGTAGGATAATTTTAGCTTGTTGGTTGGCAGGACTGTCCTGCAAGCCAACACCTTTTAAATCTAGGAGAAAAAGTTTCAATCGGGACATTGACACTGGAAGTCAGAAAATATGTTTTATCTTAAGTCATATCCTCAATGTGCAGATTAATGAAAGAATTTGAAGGCTATAGTGATGTAGTATGATGCCATTTATATTCTGCAGTGAGTCGATGTGACGTAGGTAAAAGTAATTTCGTGCATTTTGTAAATTCTGTTCGATGACACTGTAACCATTTAGAACATTGCGCGATTCAATGAGGACATTGACCGGACTGTCCGGGGAGTATGTGACATTCGACCAGAATGGCCAAAATGCAATTTATGCAGGATTCGAATTTTGAGCAGTAAGCCTTCCGAGTTGATGATTTCGAAGGATTAGCGACGTTATTGGAACGTTTAGCCAAACGGTGAGGGCTAGAATATTCTAGTATTTTAAATTTTCAAAAATTCGAATGATGACGTCACATTTCTGAGAAATGCTGAAACGGCCATTTTAACAAAAAGCGAGTGAAAAACAGAACAACTTTATCTGTGATTGCGAACAGAACGAAAATCGAGATTAAAGAAAAACGACAACGAACTACAATAGCAGAGAACGTTCCAAGTTGCAACTATTGTGCTGCTACAATAGTTGCAAGACCGTCGCCAACAACGGTGAAGGGTGAGAACCAGCCTTCCGGATTGGTGTGAAGTTGAACTTGAGGAGCTTGATTCACTGGATTCAAGAATCCGGAAGGGTTTCGGGACTGGAACTTTTAGCCTTTTATATAAACTTTTAGCTTCTTGTCATGTCCTGAATTGAATTTAATTAACAACTGGATTCATTTTGATAAGGATGAGAAGCTAGGAGTTGGGGGAAAGGGTTGATCCATCTTCGATGGAGATGATGATTTTTATCTACTGAACAAAAACAATAGTAATATGATAAGTAGTAGCCCTGTTTTTAGGAGTGACCTCGTGGTCTGGGGATACAGAGACCCAGCCATGAGCTCACTATTTTTGCATGTAATTCAGTTAATTTGAGCGTTCTGGTCGAAGCCGGAGAGCAGTAACGTTTTTGTCGACCCGATGTAAGAAAGACCACCGAAAAGTACTGGCTTGGTAGAGACGGTGAAAAACATGCAAAGCTCTGTTTAGACGCTAGCCGGTAGTCTTAAGACTTAGTTTTGTTATCCGTCGATATGTATCTTCCGGGCGAATGTTACACGAACCGAATTGGCTCCGACTGATTTGAGGTGGAAAAACACAAGAGATAGTGTCCCTGACTCTTGAGCCAATAGTTATAGGGCCTATTTTTCTTAAGCCTCATGTGTGACTGCAGTAGACGAATGTTACAAAGTTTTTTGAATCGGCTTGAACTCTCTGAAGTCAATTTTTTAGTTAAGTAGATGTGAAATGAGCACGCAACCGCAAGCCAAAGTTGTGACCCTTGAGAAACTTACTGAGTTGCAAAGAAATCCGTCTTGCATCAGAAACTGCTGCATTTTGGCTCATGTTGACCATGGGAAAACAACCTTGGCTGACTCGTTGATTGCCTCCAACGGCATCATTTCAAAACGACTAGCTGGTACGCTTCGCTACATGGATAGCAGAGAAGATGAGCAGCAGCGAGGAATTACAATGAAAGCAAGCTCTATTACCCTGAAGTATTCGAATGCAACGGTAAAATGAATTTAGCATCATAAATTAAGAATGCAAGGGCCCGTCCTGAGATTTTTTCTGAAACACCGATTTTTTTTTCATAATCAAACAGAAAATAGTTGATTGGAGCATAAAATCCTAGTCTGCTGTTCGTTTTTCATCAATGCTTCAATTAACCTCAGGTAGTGTATGAATAACCTGGCATAGAGGGATCGAGTGTTTTTTTGTGAAAGTTTTGTTTTCGTTTTAGAGAGAACATCTGATCAACTTAATCGATTCACCTGGTCACGTAGACTTCTCCTCAGAAGTATCCACCGCAGTTAGACTTTGCGATGGAGCTGTAGTAATTGTGGACGTAGTAGAGGGAGTATGTCCACAAACGCATGCTGTCTTGAGACAGATATGGCAGGGGAAAATCACCCCTCTTCTTGTTATTAACAAAATGGATCGCCTCATAACTGAGCTGAATCTAACGCCACAAGATGCGTACTACAGACTTAGTAAACTTCTAGAAGAGGTCAACTGCATCACAGCTGGCATGAACCAATCAGATGTTTTGACTGCCATGGAACAGGGTTGGTTGATCAAGTGAAAAAAATTCCATTATAGATATCCAAAAACACTTAAAATAGAGTTTTTCTTTTCTGGCTGAAGGGGTGACTTCTATGGGAAAGAGCAAAAAAATTGTTATTGGAAAATTTTACTCTTTTGTTGCAAATATAGAAAATCGTCTCTTGGGACGTATCACGTTTCTTTGCTGAAAACAAAAACGAGAACCAAGTGTTAAAAATTATTCTGAATTCTTTTGACCCCAAATGTGCGGTTCTGAAACGTCAATATCTTTTCAATGAAATGCTTTCAAATGTATGTATGAAAGATACGTTTGATCAACCCTCCGACTTAAGAAGAAGAACACAAAACTAATTATGAACTCGAGGATCAGGATGAAAACGAGGATATTGTATATGATACAACAGCAATTGACGACGATGATGAAAGCGAAAAGGCAAAAATTTATTTTGCACCCGAAAACAACAATGTTATTTTTGCCAGTGCAATTGATGGCTGGGCCTTCACGTAAGTTGAGTTTTGTTCTTATGTAAATAAGATACATGTGAAAGTATTTGCTTCAGAGTAAAATTGATTTCAGAATCGAGACATTCGCTAAATTCTTCGCTTCAAAACTGGGTTTTAAAGTAGAATCACTTAAGAAAACATTGTGGGGAAACTATTACGTCAATTACAAACAGCGAAAAATCTTCAATAACGCCTGGAAGAAAGGCAAAAAGCCTCTTTTTGTGCAACTGATCCTTGAAAATATTTGGTCTGTGTACGAATCTGCGAGCAGCAAAAACAAAGAGCAGATGACCAAAATATGCAACTCGTTGGGTGTGAAATTATCATTGAGAGATACACAGTATAAAGACCCACGACCTGCATTGGTAAGTGTTATGAGTCAGTGGTTGCCGATAAGTGATACTGTTTTATCAGCAGTTTGTCAAATCGTACCTCCCCCTAACAGTTTGTCAGACGACCGTGTTTTGTCTCTGTTTACGACAGATAATAAAACGTATGAAAATTGGCCAGAAGCAACCAAACGTTTAAAAGAGTCTTTCACAAAATGTAGCGCCTCTAGCAATGAACCGGTGATTGTGTACGTTTCCAAGATGGTTCCCTATGATAGAAAAGAACTGCCTGAAAACAGAAAAATTCAAATGAGTAGCGATGAAATGGCAATTAAGCGGGAAGAGGTGATAAGAAAAATGAACGAAGTCAACTTGGAAAACGAACATGTTGCTGACTGCGCAGAAACACTGAACTCAAAAACAGGTATTAAATTGATCAAAATTAACCTTAAGGCTCCTGTTGCTACGGGCATTTTATTGCACTTACCAGCGCAGTGTATTAGATTGAGTCCACGTTTTTCCAACCTATCTCGCAAATAAAAGTGCATTTGGTAGCACTTTTGCTATAATCACGATCTCTAACATTGAAAATTTCATAACCTTGTTTGCGGCTAGTGTTCACCGATCTTTCAGCGTCTGTAAATCAGAGCTATGGACGTAAGACTCAAATCTCGAGGTCGCAGGTTCGAATCTGACACTCAAGTCGCAGGTTCGAATCTGACGCTAGTGTTTGCGAATCGCAGCTTCGCCTCATTGTATCTAGATTTTTTCAGAATAGCAAATTCAGGTTCGTTCGATATAATGAAAAAGGATCGATCTCTATAATTGAGCCTAATTACTTTTTTAATATAACACTTACGAGATGAAGTTTCTGCAACGCTTGTGGTAGAATATGAGTCCTTGTTATGAGCTTGACGCCATTTGCATCCTAGATTCGTATTCACGGCGTAAAGGATTCAAATCCATCCTGTAAATGCAGTGTCTTTGAGATTGTAAAGTAATTAAATGTCTAGTAACCTGCTTGAAAATCTGTCTGTCGTCTTTTGACATTGTTGCAACGTGTGTATTTGCTCGACACCTTGAGTCTGCTGATTGATTTTGGAGATTAATTGTGCTAATTAATTATAAATCCTTAGAATTGATTTTTTTGAACTGGAAACTTTTGCTACTTCACTATGGTGCAGCTTTCCTTCAACATGAAAAATTCACTCAACCTTGCTACGCTTTTGAACTCTGCACACCAGAACCGCTTTTTTTTAGAACTGGATTATCAGATTCGATTGGGGAATGATTGCAAGACAGGAAATTGACCCGAACAATTTTTTAATTTCCGATAACGTTTAGTGTAACAGAGATAACGGGCTTGAGCGTGGACCTGTCGGAAAAAGTAGAATTAAAGTAGAAGAAAAACATGAAATCGAATTTAATTTTTTCTTGTTTCGTCTTGTTCAAAGCCAGCAAACGGGGGGTAGACATCAAGGCAACCAGGCACCCGAATTAGTGGCTTTCCTTTCCTATCTGACGTCCTTATCGGCAAAGAACACAAATTTCTCAATAAATCTTGAAATGGTCTTAGTTGAGTATGGCGGCAGTGGATGAAAGGCCTTGAGCAATACTTTATCCAAAATAATGATAAAAAAGATTGCAGACATCTTTTTTAAACTGTGAAAGTGAAACATAATTTCTGTCATAAATATTGCAATTTGAGAATATCAAGCCGCAGTCCTTGCATGAATAGCGTTTCCGAAGCAGGAACCGTTTTTTTTTTTTTCAGTTCAGTTATCTCATATTTCAAAAAATGATGGATTCATTTTGATCATTAACAATCTTGTCGTTTGGAAACTTTGTTTTCGAGGTAAACCACTTTTTCAGTCAATATACTGATGAGCGCAACAGAGTCTGACAATCTATCTACTTAATTTTTGCGGGGGCACTCTTTCTGGGCAAAATTTCAATGATAATCTGTAACAACTGCAAGTAGAATCAATGAAAGGTTTCTTATTTAAATGAGCAAGAAAGAAAGTTCAATTCATTTTCGGGTAATAGAACAGAACGCACAAAGAAAGCCTCGATTTCTAGCTGCTCACTGTAGCTAATTACTTTGATAGGTGGGGTGATGATTGGAAACATTCTACTGATCCAGCCGGGCGCAAAACAGTAGCCATTAAAGTGCACGGACGGTGAAAAATAACGAGATGGGGTACGCCATTAGCCTGAAGACTCTGGCCTTAAAACTCTAGGAAACTAAAACTAACATTCATTATGTATCAGTTTTCAATGTACATTATATACAAGACATCACGGATCTAATATCATCAAATTATTCTAGTGTCTTTTTACCCCTTTTGTAGGTAAGTTTCTGTGCAGTTGTAAAGTCACAGCTAATAGCGCTCCTCGTATTCATTTTTACATACATGGTATTTTCCCCGCTCGTACGATCATTATTCTAGATGTTTATTGACATACACAAACTTCATTTTAATATATCTGTAGATTATCCCTCGTTAGATATATTTTTATAAGAACATATGATCGAAATGGCTTTATATTGCAAACGCGGCTGTTATGGAAAAGATCATTCGATTTGGAAAGAAACAAACAACATTGTTAACGGGGTGGCCACGGTATCAGTGCGAAGCGTGATCTGACAGTGCGATCAGTGCCAGCAAATGAATATCAATGCCAATTTTTTTCGTCGAGCTTCGTGGCTGATTCGTTCAAAATCCAAAATCTAAGCAGGCGTACACATTACACGTTTTTTCCAGGTAGTATGAGCAGCTCTGAGAACCCAATATTGGCCACCTTGGTTAAGCATGTTTTTTTTTAAAGAAAATGAGTACGGGATGTATTGTGCATTTTGACAATACGGAGGAATTTATTCAGGTTTCCAAATTTTGAAAAAAAAAATCAAATTTTCGCTCTGGCGCCTAGCTACCATAACTAAGTACATTTTGACGTTCGAAAAACCTAGAACGAAAGTGTTTTGTTAAAATTGTTGTCTATAAAGTTTTGTGTGAAATTTACCGTTAAAACGTATCGAATGTTCTTTTTACAAGAAAAATCGAAAGTTGAAAAGTCTAGTAGTATGCTCTTAGAATGCATGTATTACTGCTTCCATTCATTGGATGGCGCCTGGTAAAGTTTTTCCTCATTTTGCTTAAACAACTGGATGAAACAATTTTTTTTTCAGAATCTACTCCGGAACCCTCCGTGCAGTTCGAAGACAACTGTGGTTCTACTGAGTTTGTAGCCTTCGCCCGAATTTTCAGCGGCACTCTGAGAAAAGGTCAAGAAATATTCGTCCTCGGTCCCAAGCATGATCCAAGTTCGGCCTCTCAAGCTGAGCTGGAAAACTATGTCAGAGATTCTCAGAATGAAGGAGGAATCGAAACTACGGGACTTGGAGTTCACGCACTGAGAGTCACAATCGACAATGTATACGTTCTGATGGGACGCGAGCTAGAACTGGTTGACGCAGTTCCCGCCGGCAATATTTTGGGTAATATTAGCAAGATTTTGATTTCAAGACAAAAAGTTTTTAATACTAAATTGAGTTTGCGAGTATCACTTGCAATTTCGGGCAAAATTTGCAATAAAAGGACAAATAAAATTTCTCAATGTTACGAATAAAAAAGTTGCATGCTAATTTTAACAAAGATAACAGGTTGCTGGGTAGGTAGCACAGAACATGTTTCAACCACACGTATTTTTATCACGAAAAATAATGAGAAACAAAATGGATACATTTTTTCTTGTTTGGTTCAGTCAGTCGGATGAGACTGAATCGGTTAATCAGCCATAGGAACCAGTTGAAAAAGATAAGCTTTTGAATAAATGTCTTAAGAATGAAATTGGAAATCAATCTGTAATTGTTGTTGTTTTGATGCAAGACGTTTGGAATGAAAAATTCTATTGGTTATTATTCGTAGTATCTTAATTAAGATAATGACTGTTTTCAGGTATTTCGGGCCTCTCTAAGTGCATAGTTAAAAGTGCAACAGTTTCGTCGACTCTACTGTGTCCAGCATTCACCGCTCTAAATGAGAGCTCGCTGGGAATCATCAGAGTCGCAGTCAACACTCCCAAGTCATCTGATTTGGGCAGTCTTATCAAGGCACTCAAGGTGAGTACGGAATGGAATTACGGACAAATAAACGAGTGTGAAACAAAAAATAACGAAAGGTTTCGTTGTATTTGTCAATGAGATTTGAACTTTGAGTTGTTTTTCTTCTGTTGTAGCTACTGAATCAAGCTGACACGAACGTACAAGTTTTGCTGCAAGAAACTGGAGAGCATGTTTTACTCACAGCTGGTGAATTGCATCTTGAAAGGTGTCTGAAAGACCTCGAAGAATTCGCCCAAGTACCAATAATTGCATCGGATCCGATAGTTCCATACAGAGAGACTATAATTCTGCCACCGAAATTGGACAGAGCAAACGAGCGGATTGTCAACTCGAAGAAAGCAGATATTTACGCACAAGTGTCAGAACCACTTTTTTCTCTCAAATTTTCTGCTAAACCGTTACCTGTAAGCATCGTGCAATTGTTGCTTGAAAACTCAGTTGCACTGAAAAACCTTGATCGTCTGTTGAGACAAGAATTGGAGCTAGGCGATCTGATACCAGAAGCTAAATCTGAGCTAGAATTGTTTATTGATAAGTTTAAAACCACCCTAGAAGAGGAGGGATCGTTTTGGGGAAAGTTCAAAGATAAAATTTGGAGTCTGGGACCGAACCGCGTGGGCGCTAATGTTTTGATCAATCTATGTAATAATTATGATCGACCATCAATTTTTGACCTGGCGCAAGGAAATGCATCGTTCGATTGGCTAAGAGAGTGTGACAGTAGTATATCTCACGGGTTCCAGCTGGCAACTGCCTCCGGTCCTCTGGCCGAGGAGCCACTCATAGGAGTCGCAGTGTTTGTTCACGAGTGGAATGTGCATTCGAGCGAACAGCATTTGCAAGCGAATAAAGAAGTACACGATGCAGATAGTGTCAATCACGAGAGTAATAGTGGAGCGGGGTCTTCGGTTTCTTGTTTCACAGCCATGTCTGGAAAGTTGATTTCGAGTAGCAGAGAAACTATCAGAAAAGCTATACAGGTAAAGCCATAAGCTAATTGTTGGAAGTGAAACCCCGACTAGGTGCCCTCAGTCAATAATGCGTCAGTTGTAGCACGTTAGTAAAAGACTCAAAAAGTATCACTCATTAAATATTCTTGAAATTCAAATAGCTTTAACTTATAGGCCACGCATTTTTTTCTTCGTCAATACTTCAACAATGGTCGGTCGTTTTTTTTCGGTTATGTCGAGTTCATTGACACTTTTTTAACTGTTTGTCGGCTATGTGTGAATTAGGTAGGTGTCATCGAAATTTTGACACTCGTCAACGGATTTTAAAAATCCATCTGTTGGCTATGTTTAGTTTTTTGAATTGGGACGTCAATTGATACAAGTTCTATGCTATAAGTAATGCAACAAGTAATGAATCCCTAAGGGAATCCTACTTTTGTAAGAGCATTGGGCAAAACTTCTAGTAGCTCAGAATATCTGATAACAGTTATCGTTGCTAAAATGTAAATTTAAAAAACTAGTTTTGTCGATTTTGCGAGAATTTTGGGATGTATTTTGAACCGTTTTTTTTTTCACTTCAATAATATAATACCTTACTGGAGAGTTGAAAAGTATATAAGTTACAAGTATTTGATTTAGTGTCAGCCGTGCAGACTAATGGAAGCGATGTATAAATGCGACATCACCGTCTCAAGTGAAAAACTTGGAGCAGTGTACGCTGTTTTGAATAGACGACGTGGTCTCATAATACAGGAAGATATGACTGACGATCTAACTGCATACCACATTGAGGCATCACTACCAGTTGAGGAGAGTTTTGGATTCGTCAGTGAAATGAGGCTGAAAACATCCGGCAGGGCATACCCACAGTTAATTTTCAGTCATTGGGCTGTTATTCAGGAGGATCCATCCTGGGTTCCAACAACAGAGGAGGAAAAGACACTTTATGGAGACGTCGCCGACACCGAGAACTTTGCCCTGAAGTCAGTGACTAAAATAAGGAAAAGGAAAGGGCTTTCGACGCATTTCAAAGTAGTAGAGTCAGCCGAAAAGCAACGTACTCTCAGCAAGAAGAAATGATTTACAATTTATGATAATAATTATTAACTTTTTCGCTTTTAGTGTAGCTCGAATTATTACGCAGGGTTTTTTTAGCTCGTAAAAAAGTCAGTGTATTCAAGTGCATGTATGTTAATAGCACAAGGAGCACTCTTTTTTTATTTTGACGAAGAAACTCAATAGCGAGGCTTTGTTAACTTCCTCTCTTGTAGTCTTCGTTTGAGGATGCTCAATTTTACATTTCAATTTTTAAAAATCACTTTTTTAATGCACGGATTTTTCAGACAATATGTCGTTTGAAAAGTTGGAGCTGAAACTGAAAGATCTATACGAATTTCGCAAAAACTATTTTCTTATCCATCCAATTGAAGATGCGTCTTTAAAAGATGAAAGAATTAATTCGAAGGTCGAAGAAATAGTAGAATCGATAAAAGATGTCAAGAATGATGCCTGCAAGTATTGCAACGAGAGAGGTGATGAAGGTTTGAGTCGACAGCAGTTGGCCAATCTCTGTTGGATTGAAGGGAAAGCACGAAATGCTTCTTCTGCTTTTGACCCTCTGTGCCAGGAAATGTTAACGAAAGCTCTGAAATTGAACCCCGAGTTAGGTAGGAGGCAAAAATTTTAAAAATCCATTATATATTTTAATGCGGCTTCACCATCTCGCCATGTTTAAGCTTTTTCAACGTATTATTTTTGCAAGTTAAACGACAATTTTTTCACATTTAAGCTAAATCGTATATTGCTATGATTAAGATTTTTTTCGATTTTCCAGTTTGAATTCAGTTTTAATTTCACTCATTAGTGGGATACTGTCAGGGTTCTACCAGGAATTTTGACTCTTGCCTCCAAATATGTCTGCTCAAATCATTAGTTTTTGAGATTTGACGTTTTTTTCTCCAAAATCTTCAGAAAACCTCGATTTAAAATAGTTTGAAATTTCTAACCTACAGTTGGGTACTGTGAAAGTGCTCTCAGGGATTGTGAACCTTGCGTCCAAATTCGACTGCCCAAAGGCTTTTCTTTTTCGAAATCTGCCGTTTTTTAAATGATTTTTTCAAAAAAAAAATTTCAAAGAACTTACCTATAAAAAACCTGTCTAAATTTGGGATATCGACTCTTTTAATGAGAAAGCCATTTTTTCAGTATACTCGCAGGCGTTGCGAAACTTGCCTCCAAATATGAATGCACAAATCCTTTAGTTTTTAAGCTATGACGTTTCTTATGATTTTTTCAAAGTTATTCGGGAATTTAGGTTTAAAATATTCAAGAAATATGTAATTCCTAACACTGTAGCTGGGTGCTGTCAGGGTAGTCTCAGGTGTTGAAAATTTTTGCTACAGATATGACTGCAGAAAAATTTTTTGTTTCCAAGATATTACATTTTTCTAATGTTTTTCGAAAAAAGTGAATAAGAATAAATTAAATTTTGAATATCCCACTAAGGTTTGCGCTCTCAGGTTACTCTCAGTGGTTGCAAATCTTGCCTCCAACTTTCTCCAAAGGCCCTTTAGGTTTCTGAGGTAAGAAGTTTTAGTGGTTTTCAAAATTTCAAAAAAAAACTTTCAAATTTGAAATCATCAATTGGGTGCTGTTAGAGTACAATCAGAGGTGTCAGATTTTGTTTCGAATGTATGTCGTTTTAATGAGTTGTCTAAAGTTCGAGGAACCGGAGGTGGATTACACGCTAGTCGTTTTTGATTTGGCTGTGACAGGTGTGCCATGCGGCCTATCCGCGTGGCACACATTTTAAAGGTGCGTGCTCAGTTTTTTAAGCTGTCCAAAATTCTTATCTATTTTTTTCAAAAATGTATTCATATCAACCGAGTGGGATATTTTTTTGGTTCCATCTTTTTTTACTTCAATGGTTTCTTCTTTACTTTTACTATTCATCCAGTTTTTTCAAATTGAAGTAAACTTATCAAATAAAAGTCAATCAACAAGTGTTCTTGAAGTTCGAAGATCTTAACAGTTTTTGGTTGTTGACTTTGATTTTCGAAAATTGCAGTTTTTTTCAAAGAACAAATCGGTGTTTTTTTCTGTTTCCTTGCGTGTTCATTGACTCTTTTCCTATTGTCTGTTTGCTATATTTGATTTTTTTCATCTTTGATTCATTCCTTTATCGAGATTGATTTTTTCAGAGGATCCTTTTGAATCATAAGAATTTTGCAAATGACCGTTCTGTCCTTGCAACATATCTATAAAACCTTTCTGTCAAAAATATTTCCATGAAAAACTATCTATAAAATATTTCCGTAAAAAATATTTACGTGAAAAACTATCCAGTTGCAGTTTTTTGGTATCTTAAATGCATCAAATTGTCATATAAGCTTCGTCTATGTGTAAATTTTGTTTCTGTGAATAATTGTCCTCAAAAATAGAAATTTATAGCTTCATTTAAGCTTATACTGCATTGCGATTTTTAACCATGTTTTTAATTCAGTAAAAGCACAAATAAAATAAATAGCTGAAATGCTTTCAAAATTTTTTTCGATTTTTTGTATCTGTGTATCTTCCCACAGAAAAACACGCAATTGGTTAGGCTTCTAAACTAAACAGTTTTACGTTTTATTTGAAAGACGCTTTTTGTTTTGTGAAAACATTCTGCACCTGAACTACTTTTCTTTGAAATCAGTGTTTAATTTTGCAGCTAAAAATATGCCTAGATAAATGTTTTTGGGAACTATTTTTTCGATTGAGCCGTAGTATTGTTTTTTCGACTGAAAAGAGTAACAGTCAGAGTAAAAAGTGAAAAAGAATAAATTAAATTTTGAAAATCCCACTAAGGTTTGCGCTCTCAGGTTACTCTCAGTGGTTGCAAATCTTGCCTCCAACTTTCTCCAAAGGCCCTTTAGGTTTCTGAGATAAGAAGTTTTAGTGGTTTTCAAAACTTCAAAAAAACTTTCAAATTTGAAATCATCAACCCTGTAATTGGGTGCTGTTAGAAACAATCAGAGGTTTCAGATTTTGTTTCGAATGTATGTCGTTTTAATGAGTTGTCAAAAGTTCGAGGAACCGGAGGTGAGTTACACGCTAGTCGTTTTTGATTTGGCTGTCACAGGTGTGCCATGCGGCCTATCCGCGTGCTGCGCCCTATTTTAAAGGTGCGTGCTCAGTTTTTTAAGCTGTCCAAAATTCTTATCTATGTTTTTGAAAAGTGTATTCATATCGACCGAGTGGAATATTTTTTGGTTGCATCTTTTTTTTTTACTTCAATGGTTTCTTCTTTACTTTTACTATTCATCCAGTTTTTTCAAATTGAAGTAAACTTATCAAATAAAAGTCAATCAACAAGTGTTCTTGAAGTTCGAAGATCTTAACAGTTATTGGTTGTTGACTTTGATTTTCGAAAATTGCAGTTTTTTTCAAAGAACAATTCAGAGTTTTTTTTTCTGTTTCTTTGCGTGTTCATTGACTCTTTTCCTATTGTCTGTTTGCTCTATTTGATTTTTTTTTCATCTTTGATTCATTCCTTTATCGAGATTGAATTTTTCAGAGGATCCTTTTGAATCATAAGAAGTTTGCAAATGACCGTTTTGTCCTTGCAACATATCTATAAAATCTTTCTGTAAAAAATATTTCCATGAAAAACTATCCAGTTGCAATTTTTTGTTATCTGAAATGAATCAAATTGTCACATAAGCTTCGCCTATGTGTAAATTTTGTTTCTGTGAATAATTGTCCTCAAAAACAGAAATTTATAGCTTCATTTAAGCTTATACTGCATTGCGATATTTAACCATGTTTTTAATTCAGTAAAAGCACAAATAAAATAAAATATAACAATTTATAGTAAATAGCTGAAATGCTTTCAAAATTATTTTCGATTTTTTGTATCTATGTGTATCTTCCCACAGAAAAACAAGCAATTGGCTAGGCTTCTAAACTAAACATTTTTTCGTTTTATTTGAAAGACGCTGTTTGTTTTGTGAAAACATTCTGCACCTGAACTACTTTTCTTGGAAATCAGTACTTAATTTTGCAGCTAAAAATATGCCTAGGTAGATATTTTTGGGAACTATTTTTTCGATTGAGCCGTAGTATTATTTTTTCGACTGAAAAGAGTAACAGTCAGAGTAAAAAGTGAATAAGAATAAATTAAATTTTGAAAATCCCACTAATGTTTGCGCTCTTAGGTTACTCTCAGTGGTTGCAAATCTTGCCTCCAACTTTCTCCAAAGGCCCTTTAGGCTTCTGAGATATGAAGTTTTCGTGGTTTTTCAAAATTTCAAAAAACTTTCAAATTTGAAAATTCGAAAGTATTGAAGTTACTGAAGTTCTTCTGGTCTTACTTTCATACAAACTACAACTTCTATCGTCCATGCTCTTGGCGCTTTGCCTGTGACTGCTCACAGTGTCGTTGATTTTATTGTTGTGTTTCAGGGAGCAATCCCTTCAAATGATTTTGATTTGTAAATCCTTTATAATAATAATAATAATGATAACAATTTTTAATTATAACCTGAAATTCTGCAGCTGGTTAAAATTATTAATAATACGATTTCCATAGATAGAATTTGTATGATAATCATCACATGAGACATCAATTTTTATTTGTTCTTTAGTCTATCGAGGTGAACCCCGGGGTAATAGCCCAATTTGAGCGTACACAGTTTCGTATTTAAATGCAAATGTGTTTTCATTTTACATATCCTTTTCCAACAATGGTGTGCATTGCTTGAAGGAAACACTACTGATATCCACGTGCAGCTGGGCGAGTGTTTCTGGAAGAAGGGCGATAAGGACGGGGCCCGACTCAGTTTCGAACAGAGTCTCCAGTCCTCACAGCCAGATATTACGAAGCAGGGCAAGAGGAATCTCTCAATCCTCATGCGACAGGTGGCAGCCGCTAGCAATGATCAAGAGCATCATATGGTAATTTTGAACATTTTCATTCAGCATAGGGGATCTACTTCCCAGGACAGTCAAACTTAGAGAAACACAATCTTATCTTTACTTGCTTTCTATCATTAAGTATTTTGAAACCTGACGTGAGATCATCTGATTTTTCAATATGAACCAGTTATGAAAGATCAAACTGGTAATTTTCCTTCTCCGGGTTTATGTGAAAGGACTGCAAAAACAACATTTATTTGATTCAAGTATTACAATTTGATTTAAACACAAGCGAAGCGTAGTCCTGTTTTAGTATCAGTATCATTGATTCTAATGAAGCATTGTTGACGCGTGACATAAGACGCACGAACTAATTGCACTCATAATCAAGTCCCAATGACCCCCACTCATTGCAAAGTAAAATGTTGAGACAAGGATGGCTTACCACCCCACCGGACGTTTTTTTGTCCTTTTTTGGTTCTAACCTTGACCGCAAAATTAATTAGCCGGAAGCGTCGACTAACTTAAGTTATTTGCAGTCATTTAATTTAACTTATGTTTTTTTATGCTCGTTTAATAGAATTATGTTTTTGATTCATAGTCGTAAAATTGGCTCTATGGTTTGAATTAGTTGCCGTTAAAATGAGCTACATGGTTGATTGAATTTTTGATCAATTAAAGTTATTAATTGATTTCTTTGCGTTGTACGACTGATCTGGGTCTGTCATAATTAAGCATCTGGGTCTGTCATAATTAAGCATATCCCTATGCATTGAGAAATCAAAAAATGTTAATGAATGAAGTACTTTATACTTTGAAGGAGTATCTTATACTTTTGTCATCAATTTTTTTCCGCAGGTTTGACTTCTGCCACAAGTTATTGAAAGTTTGACTTCTGCCACAAAAGTTTTAATTATATTAAAGAGTTGAAAGAAATTAAATTATACTCGGAATATAGACTTCTTAGGTTAAAAAAATAATAATAGCGAAATAGCAAAATTACTTCGAATTATTTGGCCAGTAGCTCTGTTTCTGGTCATGTTTTTAGCTTTTTAAACACATTTCATCTTCGAAATTTGTTTTTTCTAATGTCGCTTGTAAATTTACAGATTTACCTACTCAGATTTACAAATTTACCTACTCAGATTTGATATAGTCGGTATAAAAGCTCATTCACTTATAATTCCATTTTTTCTCCAAAAAAAGATCTGCTGTACGAAGCCTAGCAAATCAACTGCCTCATTGGATTGATATTTGGGATTCTGGAAGGTAAATTATATAACTGTACGTGGAATTGTTTTCAAAAACTTCTACAATGAGACAAATACTTGCCCGTGGCGGATGTTGGCTATGTTTTTTTTTCATTTCATTTTTTTAATTTAGAGGGTTTCTTCTTATTTTTTACCCATTAGCTGATTGTATTGCAAGTCGTGCGTGCGAAGCCTCCTTTCGCCTGTGTCAAAACATGTCAATCGTAAATGTTCTGACCACTGAAATTGGGGAGAAACTTTGTATTCGAGTGTGTTGTTTTTTTTCCACGCAAAACCCGGTTCCACAAATAATCATCGAAATGGGTCGAATGATTTATCTTATTAAAGCCCTTTCAGTCGTGACTTGAACGATCTTAAAAGTTTTCCAGTGTCAATCTTTCTTCTAATTTTGAGCAGATCAAGCGAGCGAGAAGGCTTATAACTGTTAGTTTTAAACTTTTAAAACTAACTATTTCTTGGTTCAACTCAATTGAAATTAGTTACCGAGAATTTTTTCAGCGATTTTCTCGTCACTTAGTTTTACTCAATTGAATTTAGTTACGATAATTGTTTCAGCGATTCTCTCGTCACACCAGAGGTTGATCCGCTTCATTAAAGCAACGTCTTTGATATCTAAAAACTAAGACGCCATCGGTAAAGCGTATGAGCCTATTAAGCTTCTCGTCGTGCGCAAACAATTTGACACTAAACGCACTTTGGATCCATTATTAGCCCACCCGAGCGTACTATTATAGTGTTTTCCGTATCTTTACCCACATAAGTAACACATATTGAAATAGTAGTTTTCGATAGACGTTTGCTGTAGCCTTTTGATGGTATCGACGCTGTTTTTTTTTTCGTTGAATTTTGGAGGTTCGAAGTTGGCAATGTTTCAATTTGGTGGACTAATTTATGAAAGTTGCTTTGAGGCAAATAATTGGTCACGATAATTCTGTTATACTCGACTTATATTTTTAAATACTCGTTTCTTTATGAAGTGGGTGTTCTTTCTAGGTATTTTCTGCATTTTTTTTGTGTTTTTAGAGCAATGTTTGTTTTTCACTTGTGTATATCGTGTGATGTCGAATATGTTGTATAGAGTAATTTAGTTCATTTCGGAAGCTGTCAATCAAATGTCCACTCTCGGTGCTAGACTAATTGATTAGCAGGTGTTTGTCCTTGTAACAGTCTGTCACCCTTGGATACTGTTCTCAACCACTCTCTATGCTAACTTTGTAAGATTAAGTTGACTATCTCTTGTATTGGAATTAACAATTAGACTACAACCGTTTTACCTTTTCAACATGGCGCAGCCAGCAGTCTCAGGTGGGGGAAAGAATCCACTGGGCATCACGGGATTCTGGCCAGCGAAATGCACGGAACCGCCAATGATGTGGGAATTCTGGATTAACCGATTCCAATGGGGAATGGTAGCTAAGCACTCAATAAACCCGAAGAACTATTACTACGCCACGACTCTCACAGCCGCCCAAATTACTGCTTTGTCCCAGGAAGTAGACGGAAAAAATCGACTGGAATCGGAACAAGTACTAATTTCAAATCTGTATTTCTGTATTTGTGTCTGGGGGAAAAGGGGCAGGATGAACTTCACAAAAGACGACCGCATCTGGATCTCTCGACGATTCGTTACCCACGAATGATAGACGCACTGGAAATTGAATTTAAGAAAGAAAGAAATGAGACATACCAACTTCTTTCTCGAAAGCAGTTTATCAATGAAAGTTTGGAGCAATTCCATTCCGTACTAAGTGGATTGGCGGCGCGGTGCAACTTTGGAACACTAGAGGACCGGAGACTAAGGGACGTATTCATCGTCAACATGAATAACCGTGAAGCACAAAAGGAACTATGCAGGTCGACGAAAACACCTGAGGAGGTTTACCGGATAGCTCTCTCGTACGAGAGGGGAAACAAGTATGCTTCATCCTATGTTGCCACGGGATCAGTGGGGGCCCAAAGATCGACATCAGGAGGCAGCGCGATCCAGATAAAATCGGAACCAGTCGGAATAATCCGTGGAGGTTATCGGCACAATCGTGCAAAGGGCCGGGGCTCGTACCAAGGGCGAGGAACGAATCGAGGTAGAAACTTTCCCAACAACAATAGATGCTATAACTGCGATCAACAAAACTTCACCAGGGAACATTTGGACAGATGCCCCGCAAAAGGAGTTACATGCAATTTTTGTCATAAAATTGGCCATTTCGAATGTACCTGTAGGGGGAAGCGTGGAAACCAGCGGGGACAGGGAGCCGTAGGAATGATACGGGAGAATGCTGACGATAGTCACCTGGAAAATTCGGCGGATGAAGAAGCGTCACAACATGCAAGTTCCATTGGCTGGGTTAATAAGAATCCAGTGGTGCACTCGTGGGACTCGAGCAGCTCAGACGGGGACTATATGGTAATGGCGATAAAACATAAAAGAGTCACGGAATTGAAAGTTGCTGGGGCACAATTGCCGATTAAAGTCAATGGGAAACCCACTCGCGTGTGGATCGATAGCGGATCTCCAATTTCGATCTTCACCATTGGGGAATTGCGGAAAACTTTGGGAACGTCAGGAGTAAAATTGGATAACCTTACGGAGGAGGACAATGCATTTCGGGATTATGGAAACAATCCACTACAGATGATCGGAACAATGGCGGTAACAATACAATCCAACGGCTGGAAGATACACGCGAGGATAAAAGTAATCGGAGGGAACCGACCATCAATAATTGGACGAGATTTGATGTCCCAATTAGGATTTCAGTTGGTGCAACAATCACCAGGGGAACAGATAATGTCCATTGGAGAAGGAAACCAGGACGCACTGGAACCGGAGGGGGAGTTGGATTCCTGGCAAACCTATTTCAGTAAGCAGTTTTCAAACCTTTTTAGCAGGGTAGGGAAAATAAGAAACTACAAAGTGCAAGCAGAGTTTTTTGAAAACCTCACCCCAGTACAACAGAAGGGGCGTTGAGTTCCGATTTCGTTACAAGAAAAAGTGGATGCTGAAATTGATAAACTATTGCAACAGGGTCATATCGAAAAACGAACAGAATGCTCGGACAAATATTTTGTGTCCCCAATAGTAATAACAGTAAAAAAAGATGGGTCCGTGAAACTGGCACTCGAGTCGAGGGAATTAAATAAACAAGTGCATAAGAATAAATACCAAATGCCGAATATCGAGGAACTAATGGACACAGTTGGGCAAACGATTAGTGAAAAAATAAGGAGACATATTTTTCACCACAATGGATTTAACATACGCATATGGCCAATTGCCGTTAAACGCTGAAACGAGCGTACAATGTAATTTTTCTCTCATTGGAGGCCGCTCGACGGGTACGTACCGGTTCAAGACCGGATTCTATGGTCTAACTACAATGCCCGCGGATTTCCAACGCGCAATGGATTGCATACTCGCCGAATACTCGCAGGCGCACGCGTTCATCGACGATATTTTGGTTGTAACCAAGGGAACTGCGATAGACCATATAGCCACGGTAGAGAAAATTTTAAAGAAACTGGATCGTGAAAATATGTCTCTAAAATTAACAAAATGTAAATTCGCCCAACGAGAATGCGAATGGCTAGGCCATAAAATAACATCGACTGGAATAGCTCCATTGGTTAGGAAAACAAAACCGATAGAGGCGCTAACGCCGCCGCGGAATTTGTCGCAATTAAAATCGTTCGTGGGGTCAATACACAGTCTGCACAAGTATCTACCGGCGTTAGCCGAATCATCTGCGCCGCTGTGACCTCTACTAATGGACATTGTTGAACTACGGCATTTTGATATCCACAAGGACATTCGTATAGTGTGCGATGCAAGCCATAACGGGCTCGGTGCGGTGTTGGAACAGTTAAGACCAGAAGGGTGGCGCCCAATCTTGTTTGCCTCGCGATACCTTAACGAAGCGGAAAAGAAATATTCAACAAACGAATTGGAGATGTTGGCAGTCGTGTGGGGGGCTGAATACTTTCGAAATTACATACTGGGCCGAAGTTTTTTGATCGTTACCGACCACAAAGCTGTAATATTCCTTTTGAATGGTAATAATAAGAAAAATAAAACGATGTTTAGCTGCTTAACGCGCTGGTTAGATCGACTAGTTCCCTTTGATTTTCGAATTGAACATAAACCAGGGGCTAAAATTGGATTGGCGGACTACTTATCTTGTCATCCAATTAGAGAATCAACGCCAATTAGTACGTATGATAATATGTTTACGGTGGCAAAGATCAACCTAATTCGCACCGCTCTTGGTTTTAATACATCCAAGGGACACAATAAATCCAAGGGACCAATTTGTACAGCGGAAAGTAAGCAATCTATAAATAGACTGGACATTTCGTCACGAAATGAATCGGTAGAGGGCGGAAAAACATGTAAGCGAAAATCAACCAATCAGATTCAAACACGTGGTTTGAACCGACGGCTACGCGAAATACGCACTGGATTAGTTGGGGCTATTATTAAATCAGAACAAAGTTGTTCAAAATCATTAAATTCTAAATTTCAACATCAAAAATCGGAATGGATCGAAGCATGCGTAAATGGCAGAAATTTCTTAAACAACATCCGAGTTTGAATAGCAGTAGCGACGAAATTGAAGAATTGTCCCCAAATGTGTCACTGGAAGCCGTTACCAAAGAAACAAGATCAATTCACACGAACACAACTCTCTCGTTACCCTCGGCATTCAAAGGAGAAACAGTACCACCCGTGGACCCGAATCTATTATGTATGTCAATTATCCCTCGGAATTGCAAAATCGTTAACAAAGTTACTTCATTACCTGATCTGTTTAATTTGAAGTTCATAGAATCGAATTATGTATCTGACCCCCAGCTGAGCGCTATTCGCGATCTCATTGTTACACAAGATCCTGAAATCCATGAAAAAATTAGTAAAATGAACCGCTATTATGCTCAATTCGTTAATGACTTTTCGGTGAAGGAAAACGTAGTTTGGATGGATGAAAAATTAGTAATTCCTATTAACCTTCAATCAGCCATTAATAATAGAATTCATGCATATCACCACGGGAAAACAAACATGTTTGATGCAGCAAAAGATGTCTGGTACCCTTATATTTACCGCTCAATAGCTTCCATTGCCGAAGGGTGTCCTGAATGTACCGCAGCTGGTATGAATTTAAAAACGATACTAAAGAAAAACCAACTTGGAACTGTACTGGAACCAAATGAATCAGTCCAATTAGATTTTTGGGGCCCCATCAATTGCTTAAATGAATCCCGGAAATATGTATTAGTGGCGGTCGACCGGTTTTCTCGTTGGCCATCGGCAATGGTTTGTGGGAACAATCGGTCAGATAAGATATTGAAGTTCTTGAAAAGCTATATAACAAACCATGGGGTGCCACGGAAAATTCACGTTGATCAGGGAACTAGTTTCAAATCAAACGAGATTAAAGCTTTTTGTAATGGGGAGGGCATTAAAATCATTAAATCGCCAGTAAACGACCATCGAGCAACTGGGTGCGTCGAGCGTACCATTGGCAGTCTTAAGAATTCTATCCTTACCTTCGCTCAAGAAAAGAATCCCGAACCCTTGGAGGAAATGGTTGAAAGGGCCCTTGGTGCCCTCAGATTCTCGAAGAATTCAACACTAAAAATCTCGCCTTTTGAAGCGCACCATGGTAGAGAAGCGAACACAGTTTTACGGAACCTTTCTAAAAAGCCATCATCAAAATCTGGATTGGTCACGGGTTATAACAACGAAAAATGCTTGTTTAGATGCCGCCGATCCAAATGCGCAGAACATGCCCCATCCAGCTGATACTAACTGGAGTGTACGATCAGACTTAGTATATGACATCAACAACAGGGCCCATGCACGACGACTAATAGAGGACCAATCCGCCAACCAACACGACGAACCGTCGATACTAAAAACTGTAAACTCCAGCGGACAACCAGGACCATCTTGATTGTTGTTCCAGCGAACTGGGAACAGGAACTTAAAAAGGTATAAACAACTTCAATCTAAAGTAAGATCCGAGAGTACGCATACATTTACCTTAGTTAATGGGATTGTGCTTAGAAAATCGGGAGTGGCCACAAAGCCCAAACCAAAGAAGTCGAAAGCCGCACCTAAATCCGTATTGCCGGTACCACCGAGTGAAATGAAAAAGCGAGCAGCTCATCCAGGGTTACCACCGCCGACTCCGCGCGAAGTTAAAGAACGATCGACTAAACGAATTTCGGACAAACAACGAAAAAGAATCGGGCGCCGATTTGAGAATAGTGGCTCTGAATCGGAAGACAGAAAAGACTTGCCGATTATTTCGGTAAAACGGGCTAAGCAGCCATTAACTACCACCCCCGATGCACCTATAGAACGAACAGCAACAGCAGTAACAGACGTCGATGTTGGAAGTGATCAGGACACCATTACGGCACGAGGCGGTGAGTTGGACAATCATCCAAGGGACCAAGGAACGTCCAATCCAGGGGACCAGTCGCATACTACGACCACCAGTAAGAAAAAGGGAGCTACATCTAAGAAAGCCAGGCTGGTTTCATACAGCAGCCAGGGTGATAGCCAGGACGAGACCTCATCCACGACGTCTCGAAGAAGCGGACGTAAGAGAACGCGGTCACTAAGATGGGGGGCGTAATGATTGACTTCATCAATCAAAACAAGAAGGAGGGAAACAAGTGACTTACAGCAACTAGTAAAACTTTATTCAAACTGTTCTAACCCAGGGAGGGGGTGGGTCATTAGTGACTTAAAACTCAATCGTTATCACTGCTCAGTGATCTTTTAGTTGTTAAAAATTTGTCATTATAAAAGTCTAAATTGTGTCCAAACATGAAGCCAGTAATTCTTTTTCAACCATTCATAATCAACCATTTTCAGTCATTCATAATCAACAGGTGAAATCGTTTTTCTATTCAACTAAAGTTTCATTATCGAAGGGAAGTGTTGTATAGAGTAATTTAGTTCATTTCGGAAGCTGTCAATCAAATGTCCACTCTCGGTGCTAGACTAATTGATTAGCAGGTGTTTGTCCTTGGAACAGTCTGTCACCCTTGGATACTGTTCTCAACCACTCTCTATGTTAACTTTGTAAGATTAAGTTGACTATCTCTTGTATTGGAATTAACAATTAGACGACTACCGTTTTACCTTTCAACACTTTCTGACTACTTTCTGTCAATCATTACGCCCCCCATCTTAGTGACCGCAGTTCTCTTACGTCCGCTTCTTCGAGACGGCGTGGATGAGGTCTCGTCCTGGCTATCACCCTGGCTGCTGTATGAAACCAGCGTGGCTTTCTTTGATGTAGCTCCCTTCTGATTTTTTTTGTGTTTTTAGAGCAATGTTTGTTTTTCACTTGTGTATATCGTGTGATGTCGAATAATAAGAATGATTATTTTTCGCCTTTCAGGCCAGTTGAGAGCAAAAGTGAGTTGACCAAGTCCAATTATTAGTAATTTGCGGAAAGATAAGAGTAGTCAGAGCATTTGAGTACGTCTTGCAAAACAACCAGCTCATTTTGTTAAGTTTCATGTATTTACTGGTTTGTAAATTACAATTGTGTTGGTGGTTTTTGACCAGTGGAGAGGGAGCCAATGTTGACAGCAGTGATTTTGGACAAGGTCACTGCTATTTCCTCCAGAGCTAGATTAGAGCGGTGTTCCTCAATTCTCGGACTCACCTATGAAAAACTTCGAAGTTCTTTGGGTGTCGAGAAGGCTGGAAAGCTGGTTTTTCTCTTTCAACAACTAACTGAGTAGTTTTAGAACTCAATCTTGTTTTTAACCAGGGTTGCATAAAAATCTGATGTTTATTCTCGATTGATTTAAATCCGATTTTTATTATTTTACTTTGATTTTTTCGATTTTTATTAGAAGCGTTTTTGTTTCAAGAATCAAATAATTTACGCAAAATTACTGATTCAGCATCCGAAAGAAGAACACAAGTTACCCATATTTTTCTATTCCCAGTCAATTTCTGAGACTGGAGTGATTAAATCCGAAAGTGCTGAAAAACTTTTCCAGTTAAAAGTATGCTATGAAGAGCGAAGTACGTAACCAATGTAAATACTGCAAGCTGGGTTGTATGTTTACCGCGGCACTCGGCAGAATACCACAAGGGTTGATTTTTTTATTTTTTATTCTACGATTAAAATCCGATTTAAATCAAATTGATTTTAATCATACAACCCTGTTTTTAACGTGTTTTTTTTTTCATGTAATTAACAGTTTACATATTAAAAACAGTTAACAATATGACAGCCCTGGACAAGGACAGTATTGATCGAACATTCTTTTAGGAGTACATGGAGAAATCCATCAAATTGGTTAAGGAAGCAATTCAGATCGACTTCATGGATGGTGTCTCGTGGTATATTTTGGGAAACGCTCACTTCTCCCAGTTTTTCGTCGACGGGCAGAAGCCAGAGACGTTGAAGCAGGCGTTGCAAGCGTACAAAAATGCTTTCAAGGACGAACTGTCGAATTACAACTGTGATCTGCTCTACAATTACGGAATACTACTCAAGTTCCAGGAAAAATACGAAGAGTCACTAAAATCTCTGCAACTAGGTTTGTTCTTTGTGATTTTCAGTCAGTTCGCATGTTTTTCAAATATTAACTGAATGTGAAAAAAGAACGTGTCATTCCTGTCATAGTATTGTTAGTCTAAAGAGGTTCATTTTCATTTTTCAGCCTCGAAGTTAGACCCTGTTTGGAGTGAAGCGGAAGAACAAGCAACTAACATGGAGTTATTACTAACTCAACTGACGGATCTGATTGCATCTAGAGGAGGATTGAAGCAGAAACAGTTTGATAAAATAGTGTCAAAATTTGACCTCAGTCATTTGGGACCGTTCAGTGAACCATTTAAAGACCCTAAAACTGAGACTTTAATCGGTTTAAAACAGTGTAGTTTGAGCGAGCTTTCGAAAAGCGAACCTGCAAGTAGTAAAAACTTAAATCAAGACAAAGTATGTCTTCTCAAGGTAATCGGAGAGCTGGGTCTTAATTTACAACAACCGCCCTATTTCTGCATAGCCTCAGATTCAGCCGCAGACATATGTGCCGTATCAGTTTTCAATGCGGCCAGCAATTTTCATCTGCAACGTGGTGATTCTTTAGCGATCAGGCAACCTTTTATTACGGAACATAGATTTGAAATCTTCTCATTAAAAGATCAAAAATCTTCAGAAAAAGAACGAACCGAGAAAAGTGTGAATTTTTGTTTAATCAGAGTCAATTCACCTGTGGATTTGGTGGTTAATGGGAAAAAAGGAAATAAAGGCATGCAGGTATTCGCATCTGTGGGAGTTGAAGCAAAGGCTAGTTAAAATCAACGGTGTTCAGATTGATAGCAATTGGTTTTGTAGAAGCTTAAATAGTGTGCAGTCAAATATGGCAAATTTGCGAATATTCTGAAGCTTGCAAACTGATCTATATCTCTATTCCACGTAGATTTTTTCCTATAAATATTTGTAAATAATTGTTAATAGAAGTTTGAATATCATTGGTTTTCAGTTCCGGTAGAGATCAGTTTTCAGTTCCTTTCACTAGAACGATCTGTTTTACTTTAAAAACTAAAATGTATAGTAGCTCGAGAAATAGCGTCATTTATATCACTTAGACATGTAAGGTCTCGAAACTGAAGTATGACTTTTATGAGAAAGCATCTATGGAACCATTTGGGCAACGTAAGTGAACAATTACCATAAAATTGAATGGCAAAATTAAGCCGTCGGCATAATTGAATGGCAAAATTAAAATGTCAAAATTTTCCAAAAAGTGCCGAAAAACGCCTTTTCAAAAATTTGCTTGCGGCACAGAAAATTTGGTCAAAATAGGGTCTTTACAGTGATTTGCGAGAGCTCAGAAAATCAATTTGGTTGACCCAAAAAAAGAAGTCGACAAAATTTTCACTCGACTTCGTTTTCTGTACATGCTATCTGGCAGAAGAAGGCTCAGAAAACGGTTTTTATCGAATTCGAAGTTTGTCGTTTTTGTTAATTTTCAAAATTGAATCTTATCTTTGGTTAAACTTTGGAGCAGTACAACTCCGTTGCAGTATGTGTATCAATTCTTTAATTTTTTTTTTTTCAGATTTTGGTATGGTTAATCGTTCTCTTGCAGAATCCAAATTTTTCAACCCTCTCTCGAGTGAGTATGAGTTATTTCCCCGTCCCTCCGCACCCCCCTCTGTGGACTTAAGTGTAGTGGTCCCTTCCTACAATGAAGAAGAGAGACTACCAGTTATGATGGAAGAGGCACTGGGTTTCCTGGAAGATAAAGTAACCAGCCATCCGGACTTCACATACGAAGTGATTGTGGTGGATGATGGAAGCATAGACGAAACTACAAATGTAGCCTTAAAGTGCGTGAATTGATTATTGTAAGAATTTTTATAATGATGTATATTAGAGGCTCCTGAAGGGTTTCACAAAAAATACGTGATGTAATTGATTTATAGGTAAAGTATAGTTTTGAATTATTACTTTTATATTTGCGATGTTTGAAGATTTTGTCAAATTTTTAGGTGAACCCCGTCATTTTGTGGTCAATTGTGTGTAAGGCTCAATTGCAGTCATTTTGCTATTTTGAATGTCAGTGTTAGAACACAATTTTGTTATGTGATGTTTGTTCAATGTGATTTTTTGCTTAGGTACGCCAAAGAACACACGACCGATAAAGTGCGAGTGCTGACTCTGGAGCAGAACAGGGGCAAGGGTGGGGCAGTGCGGATGGGGGTGTTGTCGTGCAGGGGGAGGAGGGTACTGATGGCTGACGCAGACGGGGCCACCAAGTTCAGTGACGTCTCGAGGCTAGATGACAAACTTAATTCTCTCCCTGACAAGAAGGGAGTCGCAATCGGATCACGTGCACATTTAGTGAGCTTGTTTTCCCGAAGTACAACAACATACCATTTGTTTTTCCTTCCTCAACGTCATCAACTCGAACCAAAAATCTTCCTTTAAAATTTTCAGTTATCTTTTTTTTTTTTACAAATTCATCCAAAGAGCTTCAACTGCATTATATTTGAAACGATTAAGACAACATGTAACTTTAAATCCGAATGACACACATATTGCATCTGATCTTAAATACCTTTTTCCCCCACCTGCAAAATTTTACTAGTGAAATTTTGTTCACATTATCCGAATGTTACGAAAATTGGCATGCGAGCTCTTTAGGCCATGACAAACATATTGGTCTTCATGGTTAACCTTGTAAAACCCCTCGTTACGCCATAAAATTGATGCTTATGTGAGGTGGGGAAGGAAAAAGAGCCAGGAATCCCTGTCTCCCCGTCGTTAAAGACATCGGCTTTAGCTATTAGTGTTTAAATTTCTATTCGTGTATGCCGATTTTGTAAGTTCTGAGCTAGCATGCATAGTTTTGTTTTAGGAACAGGAGGCAATGGCGAAGCGGAACTTCCTACGCAATCTGATCTCCAAAGTGTTCCAAATGCTGGTTTGGATGTTGTGTGTTCGGACCATCAGAGACACCCAGTGTGGCTTCAAGCTCTTCTCCAGGTCAGAGGCACTCACCCTTTTCTCAACTCTGCACGTGGAGAGGTGGGCATTCGACGTCGAGCTACTCTACCTAGCAGAACAATTGAGTTAGTTGTGTGGAACATTTCAAGTTTTTGCTGATCATTTTTCTACACTAGCGCTTGCGAGCGTTAGTGTGCTAGTACTAACCTTCTTTCTTTTCTAACCTAACTCGCAAATAAAAGTGTTCATTGAAAGTGTTCTCTTATTTGGTGGCACTTTTTCTATAATCACAATCTGTAGCATTGAAAATTTCATAGCATCTGTTCTCTGCTTGTGGCCTGTTTTTGTATTTTCACGAGCGTAAAGTAGTGTGATAGTAGGATGCAACTTTTTTTCTAATCTTAGTCGCAAACAAAAGTCCTAATTTTGGTGGCAGTTTTCAAACGGTTGGCTGTAGTAGCAGTATGTTGACAAGTGCTTTGACTTTCGATTAGTCATAGGCTAAAACTGTTGATGGTTTTTTAATACATCAATTGAACCGAAAAAGCTATTTGTTTCATACAACAGTATAATAATGTAAATCCCTTTTCAGAAAATTTCCAGCCCAATTTACTTCGCGAGATTTTTGAAATGCATAATTTGCAATTTGGTTGAACACAATTTAATTAAGAGTAATGGACGTTGTGAAGACTCTTATATGGGTCTTGCCATTTTTTTGTTTTTTTTCAGGAAGAAGTCTTAAAATATTGATACACTTAGGAATAATGCACTTTTTGAGTTCAATTTAAATTCATCTGCTGTAAGTGACTTAAATAGCACTCCAAATTTAAACGTGGAATTGCTTGGAAAAAACGTGAACGATTTCTAATTTCGAAAGTGGAATTTTAAAGATTTCTCAGCGAAATAAAACTTTACCTATTAATCCAGTTTTCTCAAGTTGGTTTCATGTTACCAAAAAAGCACAAATCATAAATTGTTCCAGAAATTCAAAGAGCTTAAAGGGCATCTATTTTTTTCTTTGAATTTCGAAAGTTTTATTGCACTTTATAGAGCTGCTTTTTGTCGTGTTCTCGCAAGTGTTTGCGAAGCGCAGCCTCGCCTCTGTGTTAGATTTGCAACCCTATTGGAAATTCATTTTTATTGAGCCTCTCGCTTTTTATAGGTTCTCTGCTGCATTATGATATTGTCAAGTATTTATACTAATCTATCATGATCCATAACTAAACCCCGAATAAATTTTATGGATATTATACTCTGAAGCAAAGTAACGATAGACTAGAATAGTTTCAAAATTTTTTCGATTCTCTCCCAATATGTGTTCAAAATAGCGTTTTAAAATTCGAATAGGGTTGCAATTTTTTTCACAACCTAGAACCCTCGAAGCGTTAAGTTACCTGTAACTGCGTACACCTAGCCGGAAATCGAATTCAGTTTTCTGTGAACATAGCTCTGAACAGACGAAACCACTCTCCCAAATAGAGCACAGTTATAGTTTATTAAAAACTGAAAAGAAATTATTTTAACCCGAAAAAGTCTGTTTAAAATGGAATTCACGGTTTTTACAATACAGTTCTGGATGACCTTTTACCTGTAGTGTTTCGAATTTGAAATGAATATGGAGTATACGTCTGTGTAATGTAATATAAAATCCAGATGCAGAAAGTACAACACCAATACCAATATAAACGATATAAACATTTGAGTTAGATTTAAAAAGTAATCACGTTCTGAAAATTATATTCGTGTGCAATAAAGTCAGTTAATCCCATTATAATCAATAAAAAATTATTTCACAAACTGAAAGAATTCGATTGAGAAAACGAATTGAATGAAAAGAAAACGTTACGAAGAATTAGTACTATATCTCCTGGTAATGCCCCTCGGGTGGATTTACATCGACCTTATTCACGACATGAATTGTCAGTCATGCGATTTAAAGAAAAGAGCGGTAAAATTTCATGAACATTAATTAGTTTATGGCAAATTGTTCTCAAATTACTACTGGCAACTACAAGTGGATAATTTAAGATTTATAACCAAACAGCCTTAGATAGGCCTGGATCGTCGCAAGCGATCATTCGTAGCATTTGTACAAAGCGAGTATTCCCGCCACGCGACGATTCGTAGCAGGCGACAATTAGTAGCCGTAAAACTCTTGACCAGACCAAAAGAAATTAGATGAATAGGTCAAATTAAAGAACACGGAAATTAAACACCGAAATTGACCGAGGGGCTCTCGATGTACTTGAGAATGTTATTGATGCTATAGTATTTGAGTTTAACTAATCTGGATTTTTTTCGCATTTTGCATTCTTGGCGAACTTTCTCCGGCAGCTATTTTCACCAATTTGTTTTTCTGTAGACTTTTATCTTTTGAGAAATCTGGAAAGCCAACTGCCATCCCTCCACCGGAATTGTTGGTTTTTTGTCGAGCTGATTTCAGAGTGAAGTAGGGAATTGCCCAACCCCTCCCCCCCCCCCCTGGTCCCATCTGCATGCCAGACTGTGTTGCTCTCCAGTTTTTTCACGTTTTCCTCAGTAGAAAATGTTACCATTCTGACCATGTCATCCAAATCTTAATCAAAAAGAAGGACATTTTCCTATCTCAGGGTCTTGCATTACTCCAAGGTACGGCATTGTCTTTTGTTGATGGGAGCGGAGTCAGTTGACGTTAAACAGATCTAGTAAGTGACTTGTATTTAAGCCAGTTAAGAACTGTTTCGAGGCTAATTACCCCAGCATTTTCCATGTAAATGATCTTCGGAGGATGAAATGTTTTTCCTTTGTTTGATAGCACGTTTAACCCTGATTTTTTAGTTGTATAATAGTTCAAGAAAAAATTTCCGCTCTTTCCAAAAACTACCCTCGGTCTTTAAAAAATTAGCCTGTTCCGCTGGGTGTGATAACTTTCCCCTATAGAAACGCACGTCTTGTAGTCATTTTAATTAAACGTTTTAAAATTCGAAAACTCTTAATTTTGATAGTTCAAATTTGCGCATGTGTCAATTTTTTTTGAGAATTTTACTCACTTTTTGACTTCTTCAAATGGAATGTTTTTGTGATCATGTTATCTGGATATGCTGTCTATTTGATCTACGATAGTGGCAACAGAAGCCTAACGTGCTATCTTCACGCATCTCCAACTGGACTTTTTTGTTGCTTAATGTTTTGTGGTTCTTTTCAATGTTTCTCTATCCTGGTCAGGTGCTCAGTAATTGAAAAGATTTGCAAATGATAACTGAAACGAATGAATTGAAACAAATGTGTTTCAGATGCTACTAATGTTCAAATACTGTTTATTCATTTGAATTTGATATATAATTCAAAACTGGTGCTAAGTTTAGAGGTCTGTTCGCTCGCTGGATTTTCATCACCCCTCAACCACCGCAAAACATTGTGGTTAGTTCACATCTTTCAATAGTCCCCCTAATTAGAAGTTAATCGGGCTGCTAATTGTCGCTTGCTACGAATTGACGCTTGGTGCGAATTGTCGCCTTTCATAATTGCCACGAATTGTCGCTTGCGACGAATCGTTGCCTCACATTCTTAACAGGCGACAATTCGTAGCTGTAGATTTAGCGAAGAACACTGATTCACACGCAGTTTTCCTCTCGTGCCGGATGTAAGAGCAACAGAGGAAGCTTGTTCAGAGTCGATGAACGTAGTTCAGACTCTATAAAGGTCGTGATTGGTTTTCAGGAAATTTCTTCACATTTTTCACGCTCAATTTACTGCAAATCTTTAAGGGTCACGAAAAACGTGAGTGACTTTTACTTGCGAAAATGAATTTTTTTCAGATTTTCTGGTCAAATAAAATTTTTACCTTTTGATCCAGTTTTCTCAAATTGGATTAATTTAAACAAAAAAGTGTCCATCAGAAAAAAAATACAGGAACTTAAGATTAGAAATTAAAGAACTCAAGGCTTAATATTGGACTAAAGAGTACCATGAAACTATCCGGTCGAAATAATTCATTTTCACGTAAAGACGTTGTTTTTTGACAGCACGTACTCTATGAGATGACCAAACCGGAACTATCTTTATTTCACTTTTCCAAATGTCTGTTGGCTAGACAAACCAGCTTACTGATTCCAAATGACGCAGCTAGTTATTTTAAATTTATTGGCTAATTTTTTTTGAAGAAAATTGAGTTTTAATTCAAAAATTTCTTATACCGGCTCATTTTCATATTCCAAATCTAAAACATGTTTCAGAAATTCCGTTGATAGAAGTTGCAGTAAACTGGACAGAAATAGACGGGTCCAAATTGGTGCCAGTGTTCTCCTGGATACAGATGGGAAAAGATATCCTCTTAATTCGACTGAGATATATGCTTGGAATATGGACTGCGCGAGATGCCAAAAAAATTCAATAATGTAGCCCGTAAAAATTTTAATTGGATTTAAACTTTTGGCTAGATTTATCTTTGTTAGCAATTGTACTAAATTAAATTTCATTTATCATGTCATGGTGCCTAGCTGGTGTAATAGATTTAAATTAGAAACGACTCGTTTCAACAGCCATTTTGCTAGTCGATTGATTGTTGTGAGGACTCGTGAGCCACGTGTTGTTCAGAAAAAAGTTTAGTTTTTTTGGATTGGGGGTCAGCTTCTTGGAGCTTGCTTTAAGCACAAGCGGAGCGTAATAATTGATATGCATTAAACTGTATTAAAATATGCATTCAACCCCACTAGGACCTGACCTCTCCTCAAAGTTCAAAAGCGAAAAAAATCCATTTCGTAAGTTGCAACATCATTCAAAGTTATATAGGTCTTGCTGAATTTTTTGTTTTTTTTTTCAGGAAAAAGTCTTAAAATATTGATGCACTTAGGTATAATGCGCTTTTTGAGTTCAGTTGAAATTCATCTGCTAAAAGTTACGTAAATAGAATTCTACAAAAACGAACGAGGAAATGGCGCGAAAAAACGAACGATTTCTAGTTTCGAAAGTGGAATATATTTTTAAGATTTCACAGCGGAATAAAAACTTAAACTATTGATCCAGATTTCTCTAATTGGATTCATGTTATCAAAAAAGCGCCATTCATAAATTGTTCTAAAAATTCAAAGATCTTAAAGGGCATCAATTTTTTCTTTGAAGTTCGAAAAGAAATTTTTTTCAAGAAAGTCAGTATTTTTTTTATAAGTGTACTTGCGTTCGTTCTTTTCCGATTTCGATTGGCTATGTTTGCTAATATTTAACCCTCATAGTGAAATCATCTTGAAATTTTTGTTTCGCAAGTTTTGAGCAGCTCAGTTTCGCCTCTGGATTAAAAAAGTGTCACCCATAAATTGTTCTAGATATTCCAAGGCCAGCAAATATTTTTCCAAATTCGAAAGTTGATTTTTTCGTAAAAATAAGTCGGTATCTAATCATTTTTCATGCTTTCATAGACCCTTTTCCAAGTGTCTGTTGGCAATTTTTCATCTTTTTCCTTTTTACGGTCTTCAAAAAATTCAATGGGGGAAGTGTTTGACCCATTTTTGGATTTTCTCAAAAACTACTCTTCGAAATCTGGGATAGAGGGTTTAATGTAGACAACGTTTTATTCAGAAATAAGAGCGGAAACACTTACGGCGGGAAATTGTCCGTTCTATGGACATATTCCAGGAGTAAATAATTACGCCCTAATTAAAAAAAAAAAACATTTTGGGACCGTGCTTTGAAAGCCCAAAAACTACCAGGCCAAATCTGAGGTTAAGAGTTCAATCGAAGGAACAGATTACGACCTTTTTTTTCTCCAGAAGCAGCGACTCGATAAATTTTGTAAAAAAAAAGTGTCAGGTTTTTCGGAATACCTTTGTTGATCAGTTAAGCGTTTTTGAAACTTGAGCAATTTTTTTCACTTTTTTAGGAAATTACTCTATGAAGTCTGAGATTGAGAGTTCAACCAAAAATCCGGTTTTGAGAACATTTTCTGCATAAATGACTCCAATGATACGCGATCTGTTAAAAGAAGAAGCTGTTGGAGTTTTTCTTTCTGAAAAAGCAATTACGCCCAAATTTTCGATAGAAAAACTGTTCTGAACTTGAAAAAAAGCGTGAATTTGGATATTTCCATTGTTTTTTGGAAGCATTTTTCTCCTAAAAACTGACCCGCCTTTTCCGCGGTCAATATTTTAATTGAAAAGATAAAGTGCAAAGATCTATCTTGCACAAATATGACACCCTGTTTTCTATAGAAAAGCCAGTATGGCCTTAAGAGTTTTGTTTTTGAATTTTTTATGCCAAACCTGAAATCAATTGAAAAGCGAATTGACACTTTAAAAAATTTACAAAATTTTTATCCAGTTTTTTTCTAATGAACAATTCCACCCATCATATGCTATAATATCAACTGTGAAACTCCGGTACTAGTAGAAAAGTCGGCAGAAACGTGAAAAAAAAAATTTATGCAATAGATTCATCGTTTGAAAACATACCGTTGCAACTGTAATGGAATTCCATCAACAACAACTGAAAAGTTCATATTTCATGCGTAACAGTAGCATTTTTCCGACTGCCAAATTTTTCCAACAAAGTTTCCAATTGTTGAAATTTTAGGACAACCAGTTTTGGCTAGTCAGCTTTCAAATTTTCTAAAGGAGCCCTCAGCGCTAATATAATGAACTTTGAGAAGGAAACGCAAGCCAAAAAAAAAACACAATTTTTAGTCAATATTTTTAAATGCTCAAAACGTCAATTTCAGCTTTTCTTGTAATTTTTCCTACAACAGACATTTTTTTTGGACAGTAAAACATTTTCAGGGAGCTGAGAAAGTCGTATTTTTCAATAAAAGGAAGGGGAGACAAAATTTTCAATTTTAACCGGAAAAACCGCACTCGCCTTAGAAAAACTTCTGCGCACTCCACTGAGTTTATCATAAGTTTTATCGTGGTCAAGACTCAATTGACTCATATTAATTATGTTGCATATAATGCTGTTGCTTTGATTTTTGGATTTTAATTTACTGCATGAATAAATTGAAGAGAAAAAAAACATGAAAACGAGCTTGAAAAGAATACTGATCTTTCCACATTTTTTCTCAGAAATAGTTCATTTATTCAGATTTGGTTACCTTCACTCGTACACAACGTAGTCCAGAAAAAATATGTTTTTTTTAAAAAAAAAAGAATTGCTCGAAACTCACAAAGTAATGCTGGGCTCAAATTTGAAAAAATATTTTACCTGTGACCATTTTTTGTTAAGTCTCTGTAGGATCGGTGATCCTGATACACTTTTGGCAAAATAAGAACTGAACATTGAATGTATTACCTTGGGACCTGCATGCAGTATAGTAAGGCTAATAGTAACTTGAGCGTAAAAATGATTCGTCATTAGGTTAAGTAGTACAGCAAACGAACGGTCGCTCAAATAAGATCAAAATTGGAAGATATCGTCCCTCCTATACCAGAAAATAAAATTTGATAAAATCGGCGACCCCCCCCCCCCCCCCCCAAAAAAAATCATAACTAAGATTGGTAAGGTTATGAAATTTAGAGGAGCGATACTAGTGATGATTTCACCCGGAATATGAAAAATAGGACCCCTCGGACCTTTGGGGGGCAAGTGATAACGGTCCACGAAAGTGTTAATAGCCCCATCAGAACTCGCAAACTAGCGGCGGTAATGGACTCAAGTTTTGTTGCAGGTCTAATTGAGTGAAGCTTAAGTTTGGAACCCTAGAGCCCTAGGACCCCCACTTCCGGACCACCACGCCCTAAGTAAACAAACCCACCCTCAATTTCCAGAAGTCGTTTCTCGGCCTCCAATGAACGCAGTGAGCTGAAACTTAGAGGGATGATAGGTAGTGGCAAGATAAATCTTGTTTTATAATTTAAACCACTTCCAACAGTTGGATTGGAAGCTATTAGCACTTGGAAAAAAAACACCACTTGAGACCGGAAATAGGCAATTTACGCAAAATAATGGACGGTGGTATAATGATTTTATTGCGGCAATCAACATAAGATACGAACCCCGAAAAAAGACCCCCCGGGGAGTGAAAACCCTCAGGCGACTCCTTCCGGTTTTCATAGCCTTTTCCGAGAAAAATGATAGTGGACCTTAGAAATGGGATAACTTGTGGAGTATTAATGGGATATGGATGGAACGTGGTAATTAGGACTCCAAAAGGTTCTGAACCCAAATATGGAAGTTTGACCCCGGTTGACTCCTGGGTGCCCTTCAGTTGACCTTTGGGCGTTTTGACCCCAAAATTTCATAGAAAACCCCGAGATTAACACCGGAAAGTGGCGTAATCCCCGGCCCAATCCCTGGAGATCTGAACCGGTCACCTTGCTAAAAAATTGCGAGGAAACTTGCATATTGCGAGCTAGAGCAGAAAATGATAGCGATATAGCTTTTGCATTGCAAGCTTGGAGTAGTAGAGTTAGTTCGAAGTGGACTTGGTAAATATTGGGTTCAGTTTAGCTTGTCAAATGATCTAGTAATAGCAATTCAACTAGATTGAAGAAAAGTAGTTCCAAAAGAAAGTGATTGAAATAGTGTCAACGGAGGGGGAATTTACTTGGCTTCCGGGAGGTGACTTTTTGGTTTAATTTGACCCCTAATAGACGAAATACGTTCCCCGGAATGTTAACAGGATAATTAAATTAAAGACCTTGTGAGGGTCACTGAGTAAACATAGCATGGTTTGGAGGTTGAGTAGAACTCGAGGGATGAAGTCACCGAGGCAGGAATTAGTTGATAAGAATCGTATGACTTTTGTTAGCTATGTCAATTTGTGAAACTTACTGCATACCGGGTATCTGATAAGCCAGAAAAGATTGATAAAAGAAACCGAACTTGGCAAGTGGCAGAGTTGACGAGGGGAGGGATATATCTTAAAACAAGTGCGGACGGGTGATTTAAGCGGATGCCAGGACTGATAGAGAATAGCGTGACCTAACTGTAACTAAGTGTAAAGAAAGATAAGGAACTGGAGGTTACCGGAGAGCCTTTAAGAGTCAGAACAATTGTTAGCTGCTATTAAGAGTGTTTGGTTCTCAGTCAGAGCAGAGAGCAATTGATACTGAGAAAGAGTATAGTGGGTTCTCAGCTAGTTAGAGAGAACAATTATTGATAGTTAGTCAAGTAGTTCGCTCTCGGAGTAAGGAAAATTTATAGCAGAAACTGTAGATAGTTGGTTCTCATCAGAGATTCTCTAGAGAGAGAGAGAACAGTTAATGTTAGTGGAGTTAGCTGGAAGTTGATTGCAATTAGACAATTTGGCCGATGAGTCGCGGACCCTTTCCTTTTGATTTAATTATTAGATTATAACCTGGCCACTCAGAACCTTCTGTAATTAGACGTATACTCATCTGAATTAAATTACAATTGGAAACTCGTGCGGTTGTATTGCGTAGACGAGCCAGTCTGAGAGCAGTACGAAAGAAGGGGCAATCAACATAATACAATACAGAATAGTTGCCACCAACTAACCCTTTCGGGATTGTAGATAGAAGTGAATTTCGGCCGCTCCGCTGAATTCGCTACTCAAGGGTCCACTTTGCGGAGAACCTAGAAAAACAATCCCCTAAATCTACAGTCTCCATTGTTTGAAAATTGCGTATTTTGGCCATTTTGGGATAATCAACACGGGATATATTGCGTTCTTGTACCAGCATGAGGCGTGGATTAATGCGTTTCAAATTGAATTGAGGCAAGGAAATTGGTCGTATCATTAGAATACATGGCGCTAATAGTAAATTACATTAGCATGTGTAATAAATTGCAGAAAAAAAAAAGAAAATTTTTTAATGTTTTTTTTTTTTCAATTATTTTGTCAATTTTCCAATCAAAAAGTTTTCAAATTGGCCTTCTATTGAAAAAAAAACTCGTTCTGGAAAACAGCACATCGGCTATTCTTAAGAGCAAAACTTGGTAAGCATCCTTTATTAGCTCTCTTTTTTGATGATAAACTAATTTATTCTGATTTATTTGTTTTCTATTTTTGCTCCACTGCTTTGCTGGGATCAGTGTATGTCTCCATGGCAACAGTCAGCATAGTTTCGTACTGTCTGGCTAGAGGCGGGTCCAGTTCTGCCTGGTGGGTGGGGTACGCTTGGGGTTCTCTCTCCAAGGCGTGTCTGATTGCCTTGTCCAGGGGAATAAAAGGCTTCTGGTAACTGGTCTTGTAGATCGTGTTGAAGTTGTGCCCATACTAAAATGAGATTTGATTGTAAACATGCTATGGCTTTTTTGGTCACCCATAAACAGTGCTTTTCCAAGATTTTCTGAAATCAAAACTTTCGCTTTGTTGGTTTTATACCGCCCTGCGCTAGCACGAGCAATAAAAGACTTTCATGTGGTGGTTTTACAAGGTTGTAGATGAAATGAATAATGGCCGTTTCGCATACCAATTTCCAAAACAAGATTAGCCAGGAAATGTTACGCAAATTTCATGTTGTAAAAATCAAATAGAGTGGATAGGGGATTTTAAAAATTCAAGCCAAACAGTATCAAATTTCATCTTTAGAAAAAAAAATGGCACCCAAAGACATACGAAAACGTTTAGAAGTCAGATCAAAAAGATTCAATGGAGAAACTTTTAACAATTAAATGCTTTGAGTTAATGTTTACGGTTGATACGGTAAGCCAAAAAATACAGTACAAGACTGCTAGTATCAGGGCGAAGCACTCGATGTTCCGATTGCCCTATGAATTTTATGAAGTAGTGTTTGCTGTATAACGATTTCAGGAAAAATGAAAAAAAAATTGAGATTTTTTTAAAAATCAAACCATATAAAGTACAAAGTTGTAGATTTCGCTCCTAGTAACATAACAATTATGGCAAATACCTTGCTTCAACCAATTTGGAACGATTTCTATGATGGATTAAATCTCCGCTTACGCGTTAATAGCGCGAAATATATCGTGCGTTAATTGTCCCAACTTGTCCAAAATGGCAATATTCAAACCCCCATAACTGAACAAAAATGATCACGGGTAAACTATTTTTTTTTTAGATTTGAGCTCAGGACAACAATACCTTTCGGATGCTAAAAGAAGTTGGCTCTTTTTCCTTCCCCCCCCCCCCCCCCCCTCCTGCAAATTTTTATATTTGAAGTTACTGTTCACTTAGTTCGATTGTTATGAAAATTGACAGGCAGACTAATTAGGCCATGACAAACATATTTGGTCTTCATAATTTACCTTGTAAAACCACTCGTTAGACCATAAAGTTCATGTTTAAGTGAGGTGGGGGGGAAAGGAAAAAGAGCCAAAAAGTTTTGTCAAAAATGGCTGGTTAAAAAGTCGAAATTTGTCTAAAGAAAAAATCACCCGAGCGCAAATATTCCGTCCGTTGCTTCGAACGAAGTCGGAACAATATTCGATTTACGTAGCCAAAAACGTTGTATATTTGATTTCCATGTAGCCCTGCAGTTGAAAACAAGTAACCCATTTTCAGACAATCTTAAGTGTGTTTTAGAATAAAAACACAAAAAAGTGCGAATTCTGGCTAGACACAACAAAAGAATCACCCTCCCTCTCATTCAAAATTTCCATTTTTTTATAGATGTTTTAGTCGTTGTTAAGGCTAAATGCGTGATGTAACGATGTAAAATAAGGAGAAAAACTCTATTCATATTAGTTGAATGGTTTACTATGCAAAGTTTTATTGCAGTATGGCAACGTAAAATTAGTAGTTCGAAACTAAAACTTATGTGGGGGGAAGGGGGGGTGACAAGAGTTAAAAATTTCATTGTAAAAAACTTGGCTGGGGGCTACTATGGAAAAACCTAAGCGATTACTCTCAACATTGGATTTTGACAACGTTCCTCAAAATTAAAGATGAAAGGTGAAGTAGAAAAAGAGCCGCAGTTGCACGTTGACCGTTGCTAAATGACCTTTTTTATCCTTCTTCTAATAACACTGTTAATTAGCTGACAAAGCAGGGACCTTAACTGGAGCTCAAAGATTAATATCCGTAAACTCTCCACCCCTTTACACCCCCACCCCCACAACATATACTGACATCAGATGGAAGAGGCGGGATTCGTTTTCTGAACTGCAGATCTGCCTGCTCCTCAACCCAGTTTCCGATCAGCACTCCAGGCTGCTTCTTGTACGTGTCCTCCTGAGTAGTCGAACGCCACCCGTAGATATTCAGAGGCTCCGGCTTGTAAGTCATCTGTCCAGCGCCCTCTCCCCCTCCCGCGTTGATAGGATACACTTCGCCGTAGGTGGTGGCTCTCATTTCGTAGTGGAAAGGGGTGGGGTCTAGTCGCGTGAGACACATGTCACTTGCGGGTTCCATGGTTGCCTTGGTCGGTAAAATCTTTGTGGTACTGATAAAAGAAATTTTAAAAAAATATACGGCAGAACATTTTGTTGTGATGTTTAAAATAACATATCGAAGAACGAAATTACACGAATCAGTTTTGCAAAAAAAAACATCAATGACGAGGGACTAGGGATTTTTAACTGGCTCAATGTTCAAGTCAAAAATCCTCTTAATTTCATCAACAAAACATGTCTTACCTGATTGTCGTTGTTATAATTATACGTCTTTGTTGTTTAATGTGAGGCTTTAAAAATCATTTAATCTATGTTCCTGTGACTAGCTCAACAAAGCGCACGTGCAACATTTACGGCAAACAGCTTTACAGTTAGTCTCAATCTTTATGCAAAAAATGAGTATTTGCTTAAAAGCTCATTAATAAGTGAAAGGAGTTTTAACAATTCCTTTTAATTATCGAAGAGTTTTTCAAGAGAAATTTTAAAGACTTCAGCCTGTTTTATGAATTCATAGCGCAAATAGGAAGGTACTCGGTTCGAAATTGGACCCATTTTTGGTTTCTTTTTTTCTATGGAGGGTGCTGAATAATCCCAATTTTCAGAAAAACAAGGGATTGAAAGAAACAATTTTTAGCAACACGGATTATTTGTTTGATCCCCTATTTGTAATGGAAAGAGATTAATGAGCCCTAATTTCTAAAGTTCACCAGCAATTGGGCTCTTTTCCAGTCCACCCTTTAATTTTTTTGAAATTTTTTATATGAAAGTGTATTTAAAATGACTCTTTATGTTAGAAACTGCAATAAAACGTGTCAGCGTGAACAGATGAACAAATTTCTACACAAATTTGGTCCACAATTTGCCATAGAAGAGGATGAGCGAGCCCAATTATTTAATTTGGTTCCCATTTTGGTTTCAATTTTCAAATTTTCCCAAAACTGAAGATTGAAACTGTTGGACGGTTGTTTGAGCCTCCCCTAAACTCAAATGTTGGGCTGTTGTTTGAACTTCCCAACACCCGAATCAAAACCGTTGAACAGTTGTTTGAACTTCCGTGACTCAAGACTGAAACTGTTGAACAGATGTTTGAACTTCCCGAGACCCTATTCCAAAATCGTTGCGCAGTTAATTGATTTTCCCCAGACTCGAGACTGAAACCGTGCTCTGCACCCTTAAGCACGCAAATGAAAGAAAACCTTATATAGTCATAACAAAAAATCAAAAATAAATTAATATTAAAAAGTCATTTTTCGTTATTTGTTATAATCGTAAAATCTGGTCAGTTTACTATCTGTAGGGTGTGTTTAAAAGGCCGACCAGGTAAAAATTCTGCATTAAAAACCACTCTCTCTCTCTAAATTTTCATAGTCAATTGCGAAAAAGTTGTCTAGTGCCTGGTTGCTACGCGTTTTTTTTACTGATGTTATGGATAAGGAATTGGATATCGTCAAGGTTTATGCAATAAAGCTTTCAGCCCCCTAACCTGATCCGGCAATCCTTTCCCACAGTCACTCGAGCTGTCCTATTTTGATCTCCAAGAGGTCTTTTGCGTTGTTAGTGCTGTTTTTGAAGTTGATACCGGTTAATGTAATAAAATTAAGCAGAAATATCGAGTGTTCAGTTGTAGCAATAAGACCCCCCATTTACAATTTCCAACCACATTTTTTCCTAACAATCCTTTTTAGTCTAACCTCCCCCCTCAGCTTAGTCACCCCCTTGCTTTTGTACAAATCCCCTAAGCGCGATAGGTGCAAAACAACTCCAGAGAAACCCCGTAGAATCTGTTTCCAAGCTCTGCTCAAGTAAAAATTGGTGCTCAAGTCAAAAACGTGGAAGAAGCCGTTTTCAATCACTTTTATACTTATTCCATAGTGTATAAAGTGATTTGTTAATGATACTCGATTGACTCTTGCAACACACTCTGTTTGTTTCACGTTCAATTACTACGTCTCCATGTTTCCAGCCCTCATGATTTTATGTCACTATCTACTTAGTAATCCTCCCCAATGAAGCTTCCCAGTTGTTATCCAAAGTTTCAAGGCTATCTGAAAACCTTTTCAACGCCCTTCTAATTGTGCACTTGATTAATTTGCTTGATGGAAACTATGATGGAAACAATCAATATATTGTGGAACCGTATAATTATAACATAAATTAATACAAAGGTTGGATCTACTCAATCTGGAATTCAAAGTCACTGTCCGCATTTTGTTTGTTTTTTTTTGGTATTTGTAACTTTTGTTTTTTGTTTCAATTTCCGGCTTTTTTTCTATTTTGTGTGCATACCTAAAGGCTCCATCAACTCGGTTAGCTACTTCTCGTATCAGAGCATTTAAGCACGTTAATATGAGCAATTAAGCACGTTAATGCTAAATTTCACTCGATCCGGAAGTGTCAAGTGATTAATGAAAAAACCAGTCCAGCATTGCAAGAAGCAGCAGGAAGAATCGCGAGGACAACAAAAATAGACTGCTGGGTATCGTTAAATAATTTTGTGTCTTTTTGGTACAGAAAATTCAATATCAAAATGTGGGGGCTCGACAGTGGGCGGTCTGTTGTGACCCTTCATCGAGTTGCGAAGTTCCGAGTTAAGGGCATTAATTCGGATAATCAACGAATTCGGAGAGGGCTCTAATATCTTTAGTACTACTACTAGTAATACCTGTATTAATAGTCCTATTCCGTTTTTTAACCAAATAGACTATCAACACACAAATTTTTAGGATCAAACAATTGATATCTTGATCACTCCACAAACACAATTTTCTGGATATATCCAATTTTCGAACAGGAAAAAAGCACTTAATTTGTGAAATACATCGTAACTCAGTTAATATAACAAAAAGAACCGGTTGGATTTAGTCCGGACAAGGTTATAACAAAATCAGTGTGGCAATCAGACTTTTTGTGATTTTTGGAAAACCGAAACGTCGAAGAAAGGAAACTTTTCGAAATTTTTCAGATATTGCAATAAACATTATTGTTCGCGTAACAAACACTGATGATTCGACAGCTGTTAGAACCCGTTCACCGGTAGCCTTCCAGGAGCTTCCTGAATCTTCCTGGATCCAACGCAAATGGAACCCCTTCAGATAAGTGAATCAACTAATGATTCACCAATCTGGAGTAGTCCAAGTTGCCTTGTCTTTAACAAACTTTTCCGGGTGAAACGTTTTTCATTGGTCTTATTCAACAGTTTTTACTTTCTAGTAGGGGTATAAGGGTTTTTGCAAAAAAAAAAATTCTGACTCGGGAAAGGTCTCTTTCAAAACCGGTAAAATCGGTCAAACTAGGAACCTTCCAGATTGACAAAAATTACCGGGTTGGCAGAAAAGGGCCCTACCGGATTGGCAAAAATGACCGTTTTAGATTGGTTCCCTTCCGGGTTGGCAAAACAGGACCCTTCCGGGTTGGGACGTTTCCCATAACGTTCAAAAATTGAGATGCTCCTTGTCCAATCTCAGAGCTCTAATATGCAAATAATACTTACTACGAAATATTTATTTGAAATATGGACCCCTTCCGGATTCAAGCTAAGCTGTTTACTCTACATTTTCCCTTAGCTGCAATGGGTCTGTTGGAGAGCCTAATTTTGACTTACTAGCTTATTACAAAAGTCCCTAACTTTTTCCTATCGTCTTTAAACAGCATAATTTTGTCTCAGTCACTAGTTACCACTTTTTAGTAGGAACAGAAGGGCTTTCCAAAAAAAATATGAGCCGGGAAGGGCCTTCCTTCAAAACCGCTCTTTAAAAAAAACTGTCTAAAAATATTGTTTAGTGTTTATTCGGGAAACTATTTAGCTCAATATTGAATTATCTTATTTGCCATCTAACGGTACGAAACCAAACTGGATCATTCTAGTGGTTCTAGAGATCTGAAACCAAACGTGTTTTGTCCAAACTCCCAAAACTTTCTATTTTTATAGTTACCGCCTCACTTTTTCTTCAATTCTTGTTCTAATGGCCTAAAAAAAATTTGAGAGTGTAGGCCTTCTAAGCTGGTGGGATTTTTACGCCAGTTGGACAAGAATTGAAGAAAAACTGAAGCGGCACCTATAAAATCGAAAACTTTGGGAGTTTGAACTAAAATCATTTGGTTTCATATCTCAATTACTAATAGACAGATCCAGTTTATTTTAGTACCGTTAGATCAAAAAAAAGTTTATTCATAAACCATAGAAAACCTCGGTTTAATAAAAAACCATAGAAAAATTTTTGGACAGTTTTTAACAAAAAAAAACGGTTTTAAAGGGAGACCCTTCCCGGTTCATAATTGGAAAGCGTTTCTATCCCTACTAAAAGGTAGTAACTGTTATATGAGGCATTATTCCGTTGTTTACGGCGGTAGGAAAGAGTAAGGGACTTTTGTGAAAAGCAAGTAAGTCGAAAGTAGGCTCTCTAAGAGATCCCTCGCAGCTAAATGAAATTGTAGAACGAACAGCTTAGCTTGAATCCGGATGGGTCAAGGCTCCAAACAAATCCTTTTTCTAGTTGGTCAGATTGGCAAATTAGAGCTCTAAGTTTGGACGCTGAGGGTTTCAACACTTTGAACGTAATCGGAAAGGTCCCAACCCGTAAGGGTCCCGTTTTGCCAACCCGGAATGGTCCCAATCTGGAAAGATAATTTTTGCCAATCCGGCAGGGCCCTGTTTTGCCAACTCGAAAGGCGCCTTAAGCGATAATCTGGAAGGCTCAAATTTTTTCAAACATGGCAGAAAGGGCGCCATGTAAAACGTACTTTTTCAGGTAAGAATTAGCTGAGTATATTAGAATTATAGGAAAAATAGGCAGACCAAGATTCGCAAGAAACCAGTGACTGCACTGGTGACTTTCGAATAAATAAAACCAAAAGACAAAAAAATAACACTAATACAAATCCAAACCCGGCTATTCGGGACTCTGATATCAAAAAAAAAGATGTTGAATTCTTTTGGACTTCAATCCTAAACTTTTTTTTGGAAAAGTGGTAGCCTTGATAGTTTTTGTGGGTTCAGGTCGGGCAATCCGAAGGCAGATAGTTAATAAAAACTCGGTGTGCATTAGACGCGCACTTGAGAGAAAAATAACTGCCTTGAAAGTTTGTCCGTTAAGTCGGCACTAAACAGGGAAAATTTTTTCATTAGAAACAAGTTTTACTATCAGATTGCTGCGACACACCTATTGCAACACACATACCTTATTTTGAATAAGTTTTTTTATGTTATCAACTGGATAGTGGGCACAATATATATTAATTATTTTGATATCACCCGACTGGCTAGCATTTGATCCCATAACCTATCATTCATAACTGTTCATATACTGAAAATACGCTGGTAGTCATAACTTAATCAGATTCGTCGTCACTCGATAGTTTTAACTATACAGCACCGTTTTTTTTGTTTATATCACTTGTTATCAAACAACAAGATTTTCGTAAGCAAATCAAGTGAGTGAGAAACAGCTAGTGATAGGTTAAGAAGTGTCTGAACAGTTCTAAGATACCTAGACTGAGTGATAGCTCCAGGAATTTTATACCAAGAAAGAAAAGAACACTATGTCGACCCTTTTGTGGCAAAAACCCAGGAGTATCGGAAGAAGAATGAGAGGAAAATTTCAGGAGAAATGGTCGAAACTAGGATTCAGAAAGTCTCGGAAGACAAGGATCAGCGAACAACACTGGAATTGGAGATACACCGGAGTCCAGCACAAGACGAGGATCCTGTAGGACGTGGAACCGAAAAGACTGGGACGAGGCGTCTATCGAGTGAACCTACTCTAGTAGAACGGGGACAAAACTTTGCGACAAAGACCGGGACTTTTGATCGAGAAGAAGTGTCGACAATGTCCGAGATTTCGATCGGAAAAGCAGCGGATGAAGGTTCCTCTACTGACCATACGATCATGCGAGGGGATTCAGAGAAAGCGGTCATGTCTTCTTTTCTCTACGAAAGACTGGAAATTACTCTGGAAAATATGTTCCCATTTACCAGCTGAGCAGAAAATGGTGACAAGATCGACAATCAAGAATAGGTTGATAATAATGAATGAAAGGATGATCATAAATCACAGTTGAGCTTCATCAGTTCGACCTATGAAAACGACATGCGTGTCAACAAGAAGAGTGGCTCCTACGTTTAGTTGGTACTGTCAGGACGATTAACACGGCTTCGAATAGAATGCAAAATTTGATTGGCTATCGACAGCAGCCTTTTCCGGCACACATACTGGACCGACTGAGGCCATAATCTCCAGACCAAGTATGGCACTGAGAGAGACGGAGGTAGAGTATGAGTAAACTCTGAGACAGAGGGAAACGGCGCGAGTTTCGACCAGAACCAAACTGCTTTTCACAAATAAGGTGACACAACCAATGATGGCACCATTAGTCATCGACTGGGTATCAGTGGAAAAAGCCCTTACTAGAATAATGGTAAGATGGGTGAGCAAGAAAAACAAGTTTCTAACGGAATATGTGAGATCGATAGAACGGTTCACATCGAACGAGAAGGCTTACGAGAGGAGATACTTCACAATAAACAGGAAGCAAGTCAAAGCGAGAAGCGTTTGAAAGAAAGGACGGACTGTTGTTTCGCCAAAAATTTGTCACGAATGACATGAGAGGCCAAACAAAAGGAGTAACTCTTGAGAAACGACATGGAGCGCTTTCGGAGCAGACTCAATGGGACGCACGATACTAGGATACATGCACTGATGGAAAGGCGTAGTCAGACTGTAATTGATAGACTAGTTGGTCTCGTGGAAACTGTAAATGGAATAGGAAGTAGAGGAACACACTCAAGAAATGCGAGCATTGAGCCGAGAGAGATTTTCAATGAACCCTTAAGTAGAGGAAGGGTAAATGGATTTACTAAAGGAAATAGTAATCAATCAAACAACACCACTGGGAGTACCATGCCAAGGAATCCAGTAATTGAACCGGAGAAGAGCTCAACCAAGCGATTCCGGCAGAAGGCTTGTTCCAGAGCCTCAAATGACTGATACTCCGGATCAGATTGCAACCGCGTTTGAACCTCTGAAGAGATCCCTGGAGCTTTTCCTGACAAGATAATCGCAGTGAAAAGACCAAAGAGTATTCAAAAAACCGAGGTGTTACAAGGACGAGTTTTATGGACACATAGATAGAAGTTATGATGCTGCACTTTGAAGAAGAAGACTTGCGCAGTAGACAAGAATGCACTGCGCTCGCCAGTAACTTGGAAGGGACAGCCCTGAATAACGTTATAGCAAAGAAGCAATATCAACGTGATACTGCAAAGAACATTTTCGAGACACTAATGAATCGTTTCGTGTCTGGAGTGCATGGGCATCAAGCAATAATGCGCTTTCGGAATCGAAAACTTCGCGACGAAGAGAACATAGACAAGTTCTTAGATGATATGGAAATGCTGAGAAGGCGTAGCCAACCGGACAAATCAAATAGTAGAATGAACCGAGCAGTAGGTTCCAATTCCAACGACAATGTGAACAGTGACTAACTAACCACTCTGTTAGCGACTCATTATCCCCCACTCTCAACCAACGCACTAACGCCGGAGGAGTTGAGATACAAATCCAAGGAATACTTGCCGTTGAAGCCGCCGATGAGATCATGTTATTAAAAGAATAATTAGAACCATTTCAAAAATAGATTTGCAATCCAGGGAAACAACTGGTACAAACCTTGAGATGACATGAACAAGAGTTGCTCTGACCATCTTGTATTGGCATGCCCAAAACAAAAAAAAACAATGAAAACATGAAGGCCAAATGGTTTTGTCTCGAAGATGAAGATGCGTCGGACATCCATCATGAGGATTTAATGAGAGAATTAATTTCGAAATTGTGCCCCTGGTGCTTCTTTTCTAACTTAGAGGGTCATTTTAAATCGAATTGACCATAAATTGAAGATGCCGTGGCCGATATTATACATCCAAGGCATGAAGAGGCTTTGCCAAGTGTTAAAGTCAGCAAGGCACGCCTGATGAGTGAAACGGAAGCTCGGGAGAAAGAGAAGCCTGAAGTATGGGCTACCAAGAAAAAGCAGGCCGTAGTAGAGAACACGTGTGGAACGGAATCCCAGACCGCGGCTCAGGAGTTTAGAATCGACTACAAAGTAGCAGCAAGAGATGCCTTGAACAGGGTTAAACAGGAACAAGCAATCAAAGAAGTTGAACAGAAAGTCAAGCTTGAACTGGAGAACAAGAGGACGCATGATCAACTCAATGCCTTTGAAAGATCAACAAGGGAAAATACGAAGGCACCAAGCAGCTTGAGCATAAAGTTGAATGTGTTCTCTGGGCAAGCATTCGGAATGGTGCCTCAGGTGAGCAAAATACAGTCTATAATCTCGTTGGCGGGGCATCAGCTGATAAGAAACCTGGGTGAACCCTCGGAGTTCACCATGATACATCTGGATACTTATGTAGACTAGCTGAGACCAGCAGAACCGCCATATCAAGAGATGCTCGATGTAGATGGTTTTAGCATTTACATTAAGACCTATGTAGCGACACACAATGACACAATCGAGCAGGTATTTTTTGGTCAAGTGGAGTTGAAGGTCCGCAGAATCGGCCATGATGTCGCGCCATGATGAAACAATGAAACAAGATGCGGTACACATTGGATACGGCTGCACATCAGCTAGACACTGACAGGAAGAAGATAAGAGTCACAGGACTGCCAGACACAGGAGAGGTAGTCAGTGCGATGCCGATCAAAACATGGTAAGATTAGATTCCACCAGGGGTGATTTGGTACCCACGAATTTAATACTAGCCGCCGCCAATCCCATCCCACGCATAGATGATAACCTGAAAAATTTTGGAGACGCCGAGTTTTTCACCACATTGGATCTGGGTTCTGCCTTTTGGCAGCTTCCCCTGCGGAACCAGGACAGGAAGAAGACCGATTTCGCGTGCGAGTTGGGCTTGCACTAGTGGAAGAGGATGCCCTTTGGCTTGTGCAATGCTACCGAGAGATGTCAAGGGGCTCATGGCTCAGGCCTTGACTAGTGTAATGAAGAAGTATGGGAACCTCGTGATGTGCTATATAGACGATGTGGTTTGAACGACACCCAGAGTGACTGTTTTCCTAGACTTGCGAAATAGAAGCGAGAGTTCATAAAGGGATTACGCAGACAAATTCCATCCGATGCGGCAGCTGATTCGCAGCAAGGGAAAGAAACTCGAGTGGAAAAAATGATCTCAGGAAGCCTTTGAGAACATCAAGCCGGAGCTTGTGTGAGGCACCAGTGCTGGGCATGCCCACAGAGAAAGGCATGTATGTTCTTGACACGGATGCCTCTCCCAAATACTGCATCAGGAACAACAGTGGAATGAGAAAACAGTTCTCCGTCCCATGTCTATCTCAGTAAAGTACTCAATGACACTGAAATGGAGTATGTTGCACTAAAAGCAGAGATGTTTACGGTAGTCACGTTTATTGATATATATCACGCCTTCTTAATGAGCGCTCCCTTTAAGCTGCGAGTAGACAATTGAACCTTATCCCGACTAGAAACGTGTTTGATGGACCAGAGTTATATTGGTCGTTGGATAGGTAGGCTAGATGGCTATCACAAGATAATCGAGCACAGGATACGTGGCAAGCACCAGAATGCTGCCAATCACAGCAAAAAAATGAGATTATGCAACAGAAGCAAGCCAATCAGGACGAAGTTGAAGAAGGATTCTCGTTTCTAGACAAATACACCCACGAGGCACTTCGTTTGATGAGATGGTTGGATAAGTCAGGAGACCCTATATTGAGACACCCTGAACTATCGGTAGAAAAGGCAGCAGAGATTAGCATCCTATAGATGAAGGAACCGATGCCCTCGGATATGCTGTTGCGTTTGAACTCGAATCAGCAGGAGCTGTCTCGATGAACATTGACAGCCACTCAGCGCTAAACAAGACGTTGGAAGTTTCACCAGAGGTGATGCAGATGCTGTGCGGATTGTTAGAAAGAGAAGTAACCACAGATAATCAAGAGAAGTAACCACATCGCTAGCGGTATCTGAAAAAGTACGGATAAAACTATCAAAACGTCAGCTTAAGGAAAATGAAGGATATTGTAGAAAGCAGTTCAGCAACTAGTCCCGTACAGTAGTTCAGCAGCTAATCTCATCAACTCCTCAAAGCCTTTTGATCAAAACAGCGTGCAATACAAAGAATCAAGAGATCGATACTCAAAAGAAGACGCCTGGTTGAGGACTGAGAGAAAGTGAATCGAAACACGCGGAGCAAAAAAATTTGTCCGGATAGTCGGACACAGAAGGGAACGGAGACATCAGTGGACAAAGCGGTAGACTCATCTGCCGAAGATATCTCGAAGAAACCGAAAGCTGACACATACTCACACAAGAACTCGAACATGGACCTGAGATGTCGGAAAGGGCAATCCAAACCTTATTGGTGGATACTCGGGCTAGATATTTAGACAAAATGCATCAAAATCCTGATTTTGATCGCTATCTCAAAAAGAAGAATCTGTGATAACGGGGCAGATGACATGGAGAAAATAGCAGTGTCCTAGAGTCATTCTAACAAGAAACAAAGCCTTTGGCAAAAAATTTAGTGTGACAAGATGGAAGATGACGCACATCAGCCTCATGAGCTCGATAGTCAATTTAGGGTCATGAAGACATACTTAAAGGCGAGTGACAGACTTTGGGACTTACTAGAAGCGCAAAGAATTGACCGTATGACGAGAAGCTTGACAAAGTGGTTCGAGAATGAACCACCAGATAAAGGAGATCCGAAAAAGGACAGTTTTCGGGTGTTGAGATAATACTACATTCTGAAAGATGGTCGGTTGTATCTGAACAAAAATAGGATTTTTGCCTATAAACGGAGAGAAAAAGAAAGGGTTCAGTACAAGTACAAGGCCATAAAATTGCCACAACTCTATCAAATGGACCTAGTATTCAGATCAAAGAAAAAGATGGGCATCAGGGAAACGATAAGGTTAACCAATGGATTTTGAAACGCTTTGAGCGGCTGGATCGAATAAGGCATGTGAACAGCGGGTAACCGCTTGTTTGCCATGCCAACAGGCTAAGGATCCCAGGAAAATAAAACTCCCATTGCAATCAATTGAATCATCTCAATTCAAGGAAGTGGTGCAGATTGATCATCAAAATATTTGTATTACAAATAGTGGCTACAACCAGGTAGTGGTAATGATCGAGCACCTAAAGAGGTATGCGGAAGCTGTGCCCTGCATAGCCGTTTCTTCTGAGAAGACTTGCTATCACCTGATCAAAAATTGGATGGCCGGGCACGGTTGTCCGATAACATTTGAGTCAAACAATGGGTCTGCTTTTGTAGGTGATCTTACTAAGGAGCTCATGAGACCTTCTCAAAAGGCCCGAACTCATTCTACAACGAACCACCCACAGACAAAGGGCCTAGTGGAGAGACGAAACCGAGGACTATGGTTTCGGTGTTGAGGGTATATTGCTCCCGATACATGACTGTTGGGATAAATTTTTGCCATAAGTGATTGGGGCTTACAACAGCACTCAGCATTTTACTACGGGCAGTAGTGCGGACAAGAGGTTGACAGGGCACGAGAAGGCTCTGCCAATGACATTTTTTTACCCTGAGTTTGAAGTTAAAAAGACATCACCACAGGTCTACCTGAGGGATGTGATAAGATGTCAGCAAGACCTCATTCACTTGTGCAACGGAGCACGCAAAAAGCGCCAGCAAGGCAGGGAAAGACGCTTGACAAGAAAGCAGCTGGGGCAAAAGCTTACTCAGTAGGAGACATTATTTGGGTTTTTCATGATGAGCTTCATTTGACCTTACCAAAAGGTACTTATAAACTCCTAAAGAAATAGAGGGGGCCACTTATGATAACGGAGTTGCTTCAAAAGGACGTTTTTTGAGAACGTGAGAACACATTTTGAGAATTGCACAAATTGAAACAACAAACCGCGTAACCCATCCACAGATGACTGGTGTATACCTGAAGACATGAAGTAAATTGATTTTTAATGATGAACCCTGCCAGCGAATTCAATAAAAAGGGCACCAGGGAAAAGAAAGATGGGGATGTGATTCTGGAAGAGAAGACAAGTCTGCCATTGGAATTGGATCCCAATGACATCATCGAAGCAGACGAGGAAAACTTGCCCTATGCAGAAGAAGATTGGGAAGACCCCGAGCAGAGGGAGATCCCCAAAAGCACGAGGCGGGATCTAGCTTTAACGATGCAGACACATCAGAGTAATCGAGAAAGACCAGCGAAAAAATACAATCCTTAGACCTGAAAAAGGTAATGCAAGTTCTAATGGGTCTAGAAGACAAGACTGCATCACGAGAAGAAGACAATGTCGACGATCAGGACAATTGTCGACGATGAGTAGCTTGAGGATTGGTCAAAACCAGATTTGGAAATTTGGATGAGCTACAGCAGTCATAGAAACAAGAATTAACGAACCTGTGCGTCTTTGAGTAGTAAAATGAAAATTGGGTCAGATCCCAAAGAGACCAGTGCCAAGACTCAGGATGTAGACAGCGAAAGCATGAAGTACATAAAGTATGATAAACATGATCCTTCCTGGGCAGCCCAGGAAGGACCGTTGTTCATTCCTGCGTCCAGCCTTAACTCAAGACCATGTATGCGATCGACGGAGACGTCGATGGATATTTTGTTCCAGAGACTGGGGGTCAGACTTAGTCCAACTGAAAAACGATAAATAAAAAATTTAAAAACTGCAGGAGAAAAAGGCGATTTAAAAGCAAAAAAAGATAAAGGCTCTAAGAAACCAGATACAGGGAGAGTAGTAGAGTCATATTTTAACTTACTTAGTTAATAATCAAGTAGCAAAAAAGCAACTGATAGTGGTTTTGTTTTTATGGATAGTACAAGTGCTATAGCCATTACCGAGGAATTGAGTTTTAGAACAGCATTAGCGGCCGACTTCAGAAGAGAGTACAAAAGTATACAATTTTTATGGAAGTAAAGACCAGTAATAGGGGATGCAGCACCCTTGCCACGAAGGCTTTTAAATACCAGGAAAATATTTATATTTCCTGGTGATGTGAGCAACGGAGAGGCAAGTCGTAGTAGACCCCGAAGACTTGATTCTGTCCCTGACAAGGCTAAGAGACTTCATAGTGAAGAGAGGAGTGAAAGAACCCTCGCTTCCCATTTTCGATTCAAACAGAGAACGACTGCGTCTTCGGGAGCTGTATGCGCTAATACATGTATGTCAACGTCGAAAAATACGTGCATAAGAAGTATTATTTGCGTATAGGTTCAGTGTAGGCTGTGTGTGTTATGTTATTAGGATTCAAGATTTGGAAAAGTTGGCGACCAGGAATGTTTAACCAAAAGCTTCAGGAAAAGATCCATAGCGTAAACTGTCCACTCTTAGATCAGTATCAAAAACTGTAGATTGAATTGTGTTTTTAGTACATCTTAAGGACAAAATTTTTAACCCAAATGTTTTTTTAGATATAAGATTTCAATTTGAACTGGAAAACAACGTTGACCAAACGTGATAGTCATTATCATGTTTCTAAATCTTGGTAGATCAATTTTAGTTTCAACTTTTAACCCTGAATCAAAAGGTTACGAAGCTAAATCGTATTATTGATTTGAAAACATAGACAACCTTAACGAATTAATGGAATTGGCCGAGGCCTACGTAGCGCCAGTCATTATCGAACTCTACCGACGGCTGCTAGAAAGAGACTACGCCCAAGCTGATCCAGAAGTAGTGATGCTGACGGCTATTCTGACGAACATCTTGTGGCATGACCACAGAGGGGATCGCCCCACAGAAGTCTTGATATTGGCAGCTTTGGGCGAAGAAGGAGTGCTGAATCGTCCAAGTCTGCGTGTTATGAGATGGAGGAGTGGAACGCTTTCCGGAAGCTATTTGGCGCATGATCAAGGGTTGGGTACCGAGAGAAAGTACCAGTCTCGAGAGATGCCGCGGCCCGGTTTGAGGAGAAGACATCGAGCGATACATGAGGAAATGACTAGCGAGGCTGGCTTGTCTGGCTCACAGCTGAAAGTTGCTGTGCCCCCGAAGAGAGCGATAGCAGAAGAAAGAAGAAATTTAGACAAACAAAACGATGGCAGACTCAACGGAGAGAAGAGACGAGCTGGACAGAGTGAGAAAAAAGTAAGTCAGAATTCGAAAGATCAGGACATGTGGAAAAGACTGTATGAGGATTGCAACAAGAAGCAGGGAGAAGAAGCAGAGCGCTCGAGGAATGAGTATAATGAAAGATCGAAGCGACTGAAGGTAGCGCAAGTGGAGCGCTCGTAAACCGTAAGGCACGTTCCCACAGGCAGTCGCCAATGAAACTCCTGACGCCTCTCGAGTTGAGTCGAGCGAGGGAGATGCAGGTCTTGTCAGGATTTGAAAGTGTGATGATCCCGGATCCTAGTGAGACCCTGGGTGACCCAGTAGTCGAAACGACTACGATTCATTTGGTTGAAGCCGTTGGTCGGATTGTGGCTAACAGGAATGTGCCAGTTTCCGGAATGACCGCACCCTTTGGAACAAATGTTGACACAGGCAGAATAGAACTATCTGGAGACGTAGCGAAAAGACCGGAAGTCGGGACAAGGCTCCAGCAGGCACATAAGAGAAAAGACGATGAAGAAGGCGTCACGATAATTGAATGTGTCGTAGAACAACCACTTCAAGAACAGCTTCACAAGAATTTCAGATGCAAATTCGCGAGCATGCTTTAACGGTTCAAATTGGAGGCCAGCAATAAACTTGCAGCAACGACCCCTCGGCACCTCTTATTTGATAATGGGCGACAGCCTTGTGAGGGTAATACAGAAATTGAGGACTTCATGGATCACCGCAGGGATGGCATTCGGAGGTGCTACAGTAGCTCAATTATATCGTTCATTTGAGTTGATGAACCCGGGAAGGATCATATATGTAACGATCTTGATAGGCACTAACGACCCTTTCAGGACTTCGGGAGCAGAAGAGGGTCAATGGAAAGAAAGGTTAGTCTGTCACTTCACAGCTGTGTGGCAGTAATTCCACTACTCGTTACTGACCGTCTGCACGATGGCCAAGAGTTCGAGGACACAGCAAGCTCCTACGCGGATGCATAACGAAAGATTCATCAGATGGAACACTATATTACTTAATCTGGCAAATTGCAAGGCTGGACGACTGATACTGACGGACTTAGAGCATGAATTGAGAGCTCTGGATCAGTCCAGGTTTTAAACTGACGGAACCCGTTTGGACATCATAAAAGGGCAAGCCTGGATGAGCCGGGTCTCACAGGAACAATTGGACAGATTAGAAGTCGAGATAATTGATACAGGAGTGTTGAGAGCTGAGGACGCGACGAATGTAAGAGCCATCTCCACATTTGTGCCACCTAATTAGGAAACACGTTTGATATCAGCCGCGGCCGTGACACAAATAGTGCAGAGCTTAAGTGGTCAGGGGCAGAGGTCCGATGTGATGGAAAGACTGGGTAGAGCTCCAGCTGGGAGAAAGATTCAACCGCGACGGAGGTTGTGACCATTAAACCCGACACACGCCGTCTCTGGAAGTTCCAGATCAGAAGTGATGGCGACTAGAGAAGAACGATGTCCGGATCGAAGTCCCTTAATGTGGTCTAGACCAGTACCCTTTCTTTGACACATTTACAAGCAAGACCTGATGAAGCTAAACCTCCTAATGGTCAGTTTTGCAGCGGACGCGATGCGAATGTCGGATGGCGTGAAGCTGTCCGTCAGCGGATGGTATTCCATCAAAGGTGTGGATTGGCTGAGTGAAGTGCAGATTAATTTCAGTTTGACAACTGCACTAAGGTTAGCTAACCTTGGGGGACTGCCCTCGAACAACTCCATGGGTCCAGTCAATGCCAGATTGTTGCAAGACAAGAGAAAGAATCACGGCGAGCAAAGAAGGCATGTGAGGCCAGAAGGATTCTTGAAGAAGAGGCCGCCTACCGGGCAACATAAAAAAAATATTCAAACAAACACGAGCAACTCCAGCACACGTAAAAAAATTTAGAAGAGCAAGGGGATGATGTGGGACGTTACGGCGAGTGGAAGTACAAGAAAGATGAATCCATCTTGGCCGCTTATGACAAAGCATAGATGCGAAAGGCAAAGATGATGGTGATAGCTAGTTGGGATAACATAATCACTTCGAAATGATTATTCTGGCCGGATGTGATAATGCTGGCAAGAGCTGATCTGGATTAGATGTAATCCACATCAATGGCCATTCAGGTTCAGCGAAAAACAGGAAAGAATCCGATAATGATCGTTTTCGCTGGCATAAGTGATCACTTGCAGAGTAGAGGTCTCCTGAGCAGACTCTGAGAGCCGATTACGGCCGAAGCTGTTTAGCGGCCAGCTATTAAAAACAGCCTGGACTTTCTCGCTATCTGATACGAGACTTCTTCAAAGCGGTCACCGAATTGCCAATACTGGTGAACCTGGGACTATTGATGAGATTTGGGGCAGAAACCTTTGAGAAGTTACCTGCTGTGTTATGGACAGGGGGAGTGCAGAATCTTCGTCTGAATGGTCTGCTGACACTGATCGCCATGACCTATGCAAGACTTGAAAAAACAATAACCCTGACACGGTGCCCAGAGGAGATGCAAGAGAATGTAAGAAAATTCGATCGTCAAAGAGCAACAGCCTCCTGAACGAAGATGAGAGATCTGATGCGCACGCGGATACAAAAGCTCTCGCAGCAGAATCGTTTTGCAAAGGGGGAGAGGACAATAAAATTGAGAGAGATGATGATAAGCGACACTATGTGGTCGGTATGCCACTGCTCGTTGATTAGTGCATGGCTATGCGGATCAATCTTCTAGTACTGTTAAGGGGAGTCAATGAGTTGATGACTGTTATATACGGTCCGGCAGTGCAATTTGCTTTTCCTCGCCCGAAATTAAAAACGTACAGGAGGTCGGTGCTGCACCTGAACCTCATTTCATTAGTCGATGGGAGCACGCTCAACTGGTTGCACAAAATCTCTCGGGTGAAGCCATAAGAGAGGACGTGATATTTGGAAAAATAGCTGAGCCTAAGATGACGGCCATTAACTCAACAACCACATCCGCGAAGAAATGGGCGAGGCGGAAAGAGGGCATATCGAAGTATACCAGAAATTGTGGAACCTCCGAACCTATGATAAAACGAAAGGCGAGATGACAAGAAACCCCAGAGTCCTGCCAGCATATCAGGGAATGAAGAAGGAAACTGAAGATTGGGATGACTTTAAGAAATTGCCTGAAGAAATATCACAATTTCCCCCTATTCGAGCACTGTTGCTCGGAGAAGTAGTATACAACCCCCGATTGAGAGCTTATGAAACTAATGAAAGGAAGATGGCGGAGGTTTCGAGGAAGAATGGGCTCGCGCCAACCAACATGAGAGGAAAAATTTATCTGCAAGAGGTTGCGTTAATTGTTGTAGAGGTATGAGCGGACTCGTAGCGAATGGAAAAACGTTGACTAGAGATGCTCTAGCAACCTTTGGCTGTGGCGAAGTCGTGGTGATACATGAAGAGCAGGAGGACAAGTCGGCTGGTGAGTTGACAGTGACTAAACACCCTGCTCAAGCGACAGAAGACAACGGAACGCTACCTTCGGGATCAAAGCGGAACAACAAGCAAGGTAATAATGACCAGGAGGATAATCAAGCGGAAGAACCAATGAATAAAGACCGCAACCAAGCAAAACAGACAGGATTTTAAATTTCAGAACGAGGAGCAAGTGGAGATATTGGCGGGAACGGCAGAACCAGTGGAACAAGAGTCTTTCACGTTGAAACATTCCTCAGCCATTATGAATACATTTCTTAATGTGCTGGAGAACAGGTCTCCTGGCAAAATTGAAACATCAACGAAAAGACTATTAACAGAATCATCTCGCAAGAGGGAGATAGAAAATGCAGCCCGACTACTTTTCCTTGGAACTCTACCAGAAGAATAGTTGGAAGTTTACCCACTGTGATCATGAAAAATGACTGGCTGTGGTATGATTCGAGTTGTTTTCATGGAAGAAGTCTGGAGGGTAGTACAGTGCTACGGGAGCACCCACTCATTGATGAAAACAGATCTCAATAGACCTCTGTTGCAAGAGATTCGCAAGAACTTGGATGACTGTGAAGGACTCAGTGAATTGCTCAATGATTCTGCTACAGATGAGAATGAAACAACTTCTCCAATCAAAGTGACGCGTCAGGAAAGCAATTACGAATTGGTTTATCCGCACAGGTTGCAAAAAAAAGAGAGAATGCGAAACGAAAGGTTGCAAAAAGGGGGAAGGCATTTACGAATTGGTTTATCCTTCCAGGTTGCAAAAAAAGAGAATGTAAACAAAATTGGACAGAAAAATTATTGGAAGAATGTTTGGGAAAGTAAAGATGGGTCCTGAAACTCATGCAGACGCTGCCAACTCAGCAAAAAGATTGCAAGTAGAGGATGTTGTCGACATGGGATAAGGCGATGACAGTCGCAAGGCACTTCAAAGATGAGGGACATAGCGGTGGTGCCGCCGATTCTTAAAGCCAGATTAAAATCAGCTACAAAATAAAAGGAGTGACCGCAAATTTACGGGAAAAACTTTGGAAATGGAAGTACGGTGAAGTATTAGGTCAGTGTGGTGAAAGTACCCTCAAGAAGTTAAAGCCTTTGAGCATAAACCGCGGAAAGGGAAGCGTCATAGGACAGCTGACCCCAGTGGAACACAACCGATTGACTCTATCGGAAACAGTCTCGACAGAAGAGACCGTCGGCGGATACATGGAAATGATGGAATATAGGAACTCAGCTAGAGGTCATCTAAACGTTCTAGAAAAAAAAAGTGCCTTGAAATGTTACCTAGAAGAAATGATCAAGGGCACGACAATGAAGCAGAAGGCTTATGGAACGTTAGTTTTTCCGAGATGCACACAGAAGCGGTGGATCAATTGGTGAGTTTAGCGTAAAGGGCAGTGGCACTACGCCATTTTGAAGAAGAAATACGAACAACTCCGAAGATACACGCTCTAATAGCAATACCATACAGCAGAACTGAGCTGCAACATAGTTTTGCTAGGTGTATGACGGGACTGACGATGGGAGAGTACGATTCAGAAAAAAGGAAAAGGTCGAAAAAAGAGAGGGTGCTCTTGTTGACGAGTTTAACAGACCTTATGATCTGTGAAGGAGCGGCGGTAGTGGTAGCGAGTGCGGAACGGAGAGACGATATCTGTTTCGTCCGGTTCATGTTTCAACAGATGTCGGTACCAGCGCTAAACACCTGTGCAAAAATGCTGAGAGAAGGCAGTGAATCGGCAAAAACCTTGCTCTTACAAGCGCTGTTGGACATTCACCAAAGCAAGCCACTCTGAGTGAAAATGAAAAAACATGTGGAACTTGAGGAACTTGAGGAAGATAGACGAAATCCGAAGATTTTCATATGAAGGACATAGGCTCACGAAAGAAGGGATGGGAACACTGCTGAGTTCCAGTGAATACTTTGGACCGATCAGCAAGAAGTCGTACCACAACGTGTCGGTAATCGTTGGAATGGCCTACAATCTTTTCATCAAAGAGGACATACGTGATTGTTACTTCGACTATGAACAAAATGTGTTACTGAGATTCTGTTTGTCGAGAATATCATCAATAAGAAGTGTTGCCAGTCAGCAAGTCAAACTAGGACCTGTATTGGAAGAAAAGGTGACTGCACCTTCCATACCGAAATCTGAAAACAGAGTGGAGTTTGGATTGGGATTCCCAGATGAATTACTGAGAGCAAGCTTGATGGTAGTATGGGAATTCATGAAGTCATGAGAATTGAAATCAAGTTGCAATATGCGCGGCCTCAACATCATTTACAATTTGATGACTACATCCTCTAGGAGCTACCGAGAAAATAGCGTAGCGTAGAGTTGGCTAGCTGGTACCAGAAGACTGGATCAAGCCTGGTAGCTGTCTGGAGAAGGTCTGTGGACAAGAAGGTCATATGCTTGGAGGTCTTGACTGCATGAAAACACTTGGGAGACAGCATAAGCAATTGGCGATACTATTTGGAAATACAGTGATGAAAACGAGAACGGAAACACAACTAATAGCAGATTGTCATGGAGGAACTGAATTGAATCTAGTGACTGCACTAGGGTTCAACAGCTTGTTTGGATTTTCAGAGTCACCATTGAATCTAAAAACATAAGATGGTCGTGGCCATCAGTGTAGAAGTGTTTCCACGAATGTTACAAATTGAACAGAAGAATATCGGTAAATGGAGAGAAGCGATAAAAGTTGAGATGAAAATCAGGAAAATGAAACTTATCGCAGGCCGTCTGAAGCTCGATACCCATTAGGCTCAACGATGGCTGTAATTTGCAAAAGCCGATATCCACTACTTTTCATGGCAGTGGACGTAACAAAGCACAAGGAAGATAGCGGATCGGGTTTTAGCAGTTCCAAAATATGTAAGGCTTGCGAGAAGGTCGGAGAAAAAGATTTTGAAAGACAGAAGCAGAAACGGTCAACAGCAACGTATAGCAATGAAATGGACGATAGTGATAAAATCCACCGAGTGATGATGGAATTGGAACCACTGCTGGAACCGTCAGGAAAACGAAATTGGAGAAGCATCATGTTGACACATACTGAGTTCCCATGCCATTGTTTGCTACAAACATGGTGGTATCCTGAGCAAAGTAATCTGGTGTTGATCTGGAACTCCAGAGAGCTGCTCTCTATAGATAACCAGACTCATCACAGCCCATAGAAAAATTGATAGTTGGAGTTATGATGGCGATCAGATGGCTGGAAGCTCATGTTGAAGAGAACAATTGACAGGAAGCATCGAAAAAAAGCAGTTAGAAGAACTCGATTGTCTGAAGATTTAGATTTTTTTGAGACAATGTGCAAAATCTTGAACATTTCGATGGAATTAAAGAAGATATGGGCAAGAAAACGACTGATGCCAAGATTCAGAGCCATCATTACTGCCTGGTGGTCCGAGTATGCCAAAAGGCATATGTCGAAACACAGCAGAGTGTACAGTTCGTACCAGATGGACATAAAATCGGAAGCTTGCAAGCGAGCTTTTGTAACACATCGGAATGCAGTAACTACCGCAGTGAAAAAAAACATTGAAAAGGGTTGATTGTTGTGGAAGAGAAAGAAGCGAAATGTTGATGGAAGATCTGGGGAGAAATGTGACGCCGTGCCTCCACAACAGCTTCTGCAGAAATAGGGAAACTAATGTAGACCCCCTACCCTCTACCTCCAACAGCGTCAGAATAACCACCGATGTGTTGCAAGACACAAAAACCGAGAGCAAAGAAGCGATGTCACAAGAAGAGGAGATGGAACAGTGACAATAGCCGGATGACAAAATGCAGGAAAGAGAACGATTAGAAGAATTTAGAAGTTTTAGAACTTCCAAACGACGAAAATGAAAAGAACGAAGAGAACAAAAGATTAACAAAGAAGAGAAAATAAAACCGCAGTGTTGTTTTTGTGAGAAAAACTCGAATGAGAAACCAAGCCAACTAAACTTGAAATTGAAACCTAATGGACTTTAAGTTGTTTTAGGTTTAAAATTGCTGCTTTTAGAAATTTAAATTGTGATTTTATTGTTTTCAGAGACACTTACTAATTATTAAGAAACGCTTCAGTGGAGAGTATATATGAAGTATTCCAGTATATTTAAAGTTTAAAATTACTCGCAGTTTAGTGGAGCAATTGATCGGGGCTGACTGGAGTGTGTGCCATTTGACCAAAATGCCGTCAAAAAATGGTTCGTCAAAACAAATTTTATTGGAAGTAGTTCAACTGTACGAAAGAGCAGTTTCGATGATTAACGGTCTTTTTAGTCAAAATGAACAAATTGGGAATGGTCACTTCGAACTGAAATGCTAATTTTTGAAAATTTGTTAAAAAGAAGACTCTTGAGTTTTTTAATTTTCGCGAAAACAGAAAAACCGCGTAAATCAGAACATTGATTTTCGCTGAGAGAAAACAGACAGAACGCTGGAATAAGCGATAGAAACTTACAGTCGAAGATATCGGCGGAAAAGCGTTCCAAGGGTTGGTCCTTCTCCGATGCATTTGATGATTTTTATCTACTGAACAAAAGCAATAGTAGTATAATAATTAAGTAGTAGCACTGTTTTTAGGATTGACCTCATGGTCTGGGGAAACTGAGACCCATCCATGAGCTCACTGTTTTCGAATGTTACCAAGTTAATGACTTTGTCGACTCGAAGTTAATGGACCCCACATAGAACTGGCTTTGGTAGAGACGGTTAAAAGCATTTGAAGCTGTGTTGAAATTTTTTGATTCATTAAATTGCGTTAAAAAACTCCTTAAAACTAACTTTATTTGAGGGAAACTAATTTTTGCAGGAATAAGCTATTTTAAGCGGGTCGAGTTAAAAAACCTAAGCCTGCTCGCTCGCTTTATTCGCTCGAGTTTGGACCATGAAAAAAAGTCAATAAAAATGGGACCTTCCGTCATGCGACGGTATGTGCAAAGGTTGGATAGGGCCGTATCAGCGCTATATAAATACATCGGCAAAATTTCGTAAATAAATCAAGTCGATTTAGACCAGGAAGCAAAATTTTAAAAGCATTATTCTCGACACAGAAAACTTTTTCGAATTGTTTCAATGTCAGTCGAATCACTACTGGAAGGGTTCTTATATGATATATCTCTAGACCCATGAGATAATTATTTGTGGTACCTGATTTTGCGCTGAAAATAATCAACAAAGATAAAACTAGAACTCCCAAATATCAAGTGCCTCCCCATTTTTCAAATGGACAGAACAAAAGCGCGTTCGACCTAACTATTTTGTTTGTTTTGCTCGATTGCTTTAAAGCAGCGCTGTACGGGATCCAATTTTGGTTGGTGTTAAGACTTTTGAAAATAGGCAGAAAGTTTGTATTCGGGTGTTTTCTTTATTTGTTTTCCATGCATAATCAGGTACCACAAATAATCATCGGAAAGAGTCGAATGATATCTCAAATCAAAGCTCAGTCGTGATTCGAAAGAAATTATTTTTTTACGCTTCATTTGTAATCTATGGTTACACTTCAAGTTTAATCTATGTATACTTTTCTATGTGTACACTTCTTTTTCAGGTTAATTACCATAGGTTCCAATATTCATAGCTCCCAAAATAAAAAAAATCAGTCGCTTAAGTTCCAAAATTTATCTTATTGAATTCTGATTGCTTGAAATTTGAGCCAATGGATTTCTGGATTGATTGTATACTGTTGAAGCAGCATAAACTCAAACTGACCGCCGCAGCCGCGCCAACGTGTTGTGAGCTTGCCACCAAAGGCTAGGACTCTATACGAAATTTAGAGCCGGTTATCGCCGCGAAGCGGCGACGCGCGCGTAGCGCGACCAGCGGCGACCTTAAACCGAGAAATAACTCCAATTCCATTTTTTTCTTTCGAATCTAGCGTTTTGTAAAGTTGGCTGAATTGTCTTTGGCCGAATTATCTGTATAATTCTGGCTGAATTGTCTTTGGCCGAACTGTCTGTGCGCCATTTCAACCAATTTGAAACAGATATTTCAGCCAAAAAAAAATCAAGACAAATCGACCAACGACCTTAAACCGAGAATCGGCTAATTTAGTCTTTTGACCAATTGAAAAAATTTGGGAGTTATGCGACTGCTATTTCATTTTGGAACCTATGGGACTGATTTTTCATTTTGGAACCTATGAATGCGCACCCATTTTTAATCTATGAATTTTAAGGAATCAATTGATGTTTTTTAAAATTTTTTATTTTCGAAAAGTCTTGTCGAGAAAACCGAGTAGGTTTTATAATAGCTTATTAATCAGGTTATGCCGTGAAGCTATAGTTAACTTTAGTAAAGCTAGTTTCAGGGTTTTTAGCACCTTCTTCGGAAAAAAACAAAGTCAGAAACAATTCAGCTAAATTCTCAGAAAAATTGTTATCAATTATACTTAAGAAATTATTACTATTGATTGTGAAAAATTAGTTTCAGTAAATTTAGTTTCCCAAAATTCTTGTAGCGCCGCCTTCAGAAAAAAAAAGTTGAAAAAATTCAAACGGATTTTTTTTGATATTTTTTGTTTTCTTTTCCTTTTTTGAGAAAAACTTGTCAGCTATAACTAATATACTATTACTTTTGAATATGCCTGGATTTTTTGCTTTCGTTCACCTCCTCAGATCACACGACGAAAAAAATGGAGAAAGTTAATTTGGAGAAATTTTGTTTTTTCGAGTTTTTTACACTTGCGATAGCGTTTCTTGTAATCGGGAACTAGTCTTTTCCTGTGAGCAACGTTTCTTACATCTTAGTCGCGTTTCTCATTTGCTTTATTGTTGCACCTCAACAACTTTCAGTTTCGTTCCCACTTGGACTTGAGGTAATGAGGTTGCCTTTGTACCCTTTTGCTGGTGCTTCGAGCCCCTGTTCAACTTTTTTCCAGTTTGAATAGAATTACAATGTTTTCGGGAAAAATTGAATGGTCGGACTTTCATTTGTCTGCCTATGTTTTTTCAGCTTATTTGCTAACTCGGGGAATTTTTGTATGTTGTCAGCAATTTTCATTTTATATGCAAGTATTTTTGATTTACTCCTGAAACTTGTAAAATAGATAGCCCTAACGGGTATTTTCTTAGGTTTTCCTTTTTGTTTTTATTTTCAATTAAATTTTGTCTTCTCCCAAATTTGTTCCGGCTTTTGTTTTATCTGTTAATTTACCTAGTTTCGTGTCGCTTTAGAGGCAAAATGTGATGGACTTTTTTTTGAAAAATTCGGTTTTGTGTTGCAAAACTTAAAAGATTTAAAACTTATTGCTCAATTTTTTTTTATGACAACAGTTTCTTACGAATTTTTTATCGGCTTAATGGGCGTCTACCCACTTTTTGTCGGCTAATACTCGGTAAACACTAAAAGCTTATTTAATACTGGTGGTTGTTTTTTCTGTTTTTCTGAATTTATATGCATTATTACCATTTTTTTCGATTTTGTGATTTTCGTCTCATTTTCTATTCGCTAGCTTGCAATGCTGCGCTTGCACTGTATCGCAAGTGATGCCAAGCTATGCTTCGCCTCTGTGTTTGTTATTTTGACCGGAATTTTCTTTGCTACATGCACTATTTTTTTAACAGTGATGCCACGAAATATATTGCTCTGAGCTCAAAATTTTAATTCGTCTAATAAATAAAGCCTTGCCAGCTGGTTCATATAATATAAACTGGTTGATATTATGTTCATTTTTTTAGAGTGGTTCATATTTTTGTCTCAGGGATTCGACCCCCTCGCCAACCAAAGGGTCCCTCCTTTGATATTATTTTATGACATCCGTTTTTGGCCGACCAACCCTAAAATTTTTCTAAAGGCGGTCAAAATTTTCCCTGTTTTCCCGAAAGTTTAACTGCGGCGCAATTTTTTTTTCATAATCAGCCTTGTCAACTGGTTCATGTAATATAAGTTCATGTGAGGTTCGTACAAAAGTTCATATTTGAGCACAGTGGTTCATATTTCAATTTTCAAAAGTTGGCAAGCCTGGATCAATATGAGGGTTAGCCATGAATCTATATTTAGTTTATCAACCCCTAAGTGGCATATTAATCGGGCTCTGAAATCGAGGCAAAATGTTTGTTCTTTTCTGAGTCTACTAGACGCAAAAATATCACCGTACGAATAGGGCGTGGCGTTGAACAGTGACTTTTTTCCTCAAATTTTAATCAGTTTTGGTCAACTGGAAACTGTTTGATAGACGTTAAAGGACATTCAGAGGATTCAGGGATTTGCCCCGATACGATTATTCTCCATTTTTTTGGAGTATTTACTACAAATGCGAGTACATGACTCCTTTATCATCAAATGTTTGTTCCCTTAAGTCCAATTGGTTTATGTTAAGATGAATAATTGTTCAGGTTATTGAAAGGTCTGGGAGCTCCAAACCAAATGGCTTTTGCATACTTTAGGTTAGTAAACCTCAAGCACCTTTATTTGATAGTTTGATCTACCAACATCCAATTTTGGCTGTTTTGTTGCCATGTTTTCCCTGTCGCTTTTTATTTCGATTCATTGGATTCGGTTGTTTTAAGTCTTTCCAAAAGCCGTTTGTACTGGTAGTCGAGTCTCATTAATTTTTGCAGTCCGTTTTTGCATTTAGGAAATAGTTGCAATTGCTTTTGAGCACTTCCTTAAAATTCTGTCCAATTGAAACTCGGCAAGGCTTCTGTGGTGGTCATCATAGCGTTCAATAAATGATCAGTAATTCAGGGGATCCATAGCAGACTGATGCTCGTTTTTTTTCTGAGTTTATTTTTGTTCGACTCGTTTTCCAAATCATTAGTTGGTCATTTTTTTGCTTCGATTTTTCTAAATTTGCCAGATTTGTACTTGATTTATTTCTGAAAACCTTTCGAAGATTACTTCGTCTCAGTTTATGTAATTTATGGTGATTTAATGATAACAGACCGGTGGCGTGCTTTTTTATCTAGTTTTTATCATTTTTTCCACCCAATAATTTCTGAATTTGTTCACAATTTGTTGGTTTGTTTGTCCGCTCCAACTAATCTCGAAACCCCTCCCATTTCTTGTTAGTATCCATTTTTACTAATTCAATTATAAAAATGGCACTTAGCCACTGAAGTTGGTAAAAAGCAAATTAGCCACGAGGTTCCAGTTACTCCTCTGGGAAATCAAAAATTTAATCTGCAGTTGTAACTAAATATCCCTGCTTGGCTGCTTTTCTTTGTCAAAAATCAGACTGTCACCCTTATTTTAATTAACCACGGGTTATACTTTTGTTCCAGTATACCCCACTTCGGTATTTTTATCAACAAAAAAGATCTTACTGATTTTTTCAGCCTTTCGTGTTGTTTAGTTTCAGAAGCCGAATAGTTGATTCCAATATCTTGTTCAAAAATGATGAGGCTCAAGGGTGGAATTGAGGCCCTTATTGAACAAACTAAGTCATCAAATGCTGATCTTATTATACCTCTGTGGCCCAACTAAAAAGCGATTTTTGCATCAATGGCAGCATTAATCAATATTTTGCCTCTAGTTAGCTGATAAGTAGGGAAGAGCTCTCAGCATTGATTATGAAGAGTTCCCTTTGAATTGACCTTTTTGTTTTCAAATCACGAATTAGAGGGGTCGTTTGGAAAAGTGCAGTGAAATGTTTAGTGCTATAAGTATCAAATTTCACTGTTTTCCACGAAATTTAAATTGTGGTTGAGCTGAAAAGTGCTCATTGTCTCTAAGAAAGTTAACAGTTTTAGAAAAATAGAAAAGTGTTTTTGTAGTGCCCAGATAGCAATACAGATGTAAGATTAAGAAGTAACTTTGAATGGGGTTAATTTAACCGCGAATTGTCTTGCGCCCTGGTTGTAAGGAAAATACCCGCGAGACAAAATAATAGGGGCTCTTATGTAGCTGATTTATGTCGCTTGTCATCGTTATTTAGCATTCTTTCCCTTCAGCGCTCGCCTGCATTGGCCTGATTGAATTTCTGTAAACAACGAGCGACATGTCTTATTTTTGAACAACCAGAACCGACGGGGGCTGCAGTTACCTTGTTGCGGAATTCCCTTTCGGTACTAGATTAAAAGACTTCTATCGCTATCGCCTGGGGCTAATTTTCAACGCTCCCCTCTCAGCCACCGCCTCATTGGGTCCATTGATGCTGTGACATTTCGCACTTTTTGCACCTACTTTAACCCTTACTTATACTTACCAACGCTTGGTCACAGCACTGATCATTCAGCATTTGACACCTTAAAGTGCACACATATACTATCATTGAGCTAGTGTAGTCGCAAATGTCCAATTTTAGAACAAATTTGTTAATTTGGCCTGTATAACTTAACTAGTATCAAGTTATACTATCTATAAAATCTTATTTTTCCATGTTTCAAAATTGTTTTACTTGGAAATATATTTTGCTGTTCGAGCAGTTGGTTTTTATAGCATATGGCATTTTCGAGATATAGCCATTAATGTGTCAAAATTTTGCCCTCAAAATGACTGCTTTTTGGCGTTTAATTTATTGTTTTTTCTTTTTCTTCTCCAATTGACGTTTCTTTAACCTCTTGTTTATCATGGGGCATCAGAACTCTAGTTCTGCCGAATTTGACCTTTTCTCGCTAAACAACTCTTACTCGCATCTGTATTACAGGTAAACTTTGAACTCAATTTTCTCAACTGTTCCAGATTTTTTGTTGATCACTGTGTAAAGCATTTTTTAAAAGTCGATCAATTGCTCAGAAATTGATAATTTTCGGTCAACGAATTACTGAAAAAACCCAAGTTCCGATTTTTGGTCGGAGTTCTGATCAATTAATCGATAAAAATAACACATTGCTATTCAGAGCTCTTTTGCTAAAAATCTACTTGTATTGTAAACTAGTTCCCAGGCCTTGACACCCTCGTTCAACACCGGATAATCAATTCAAGCTTATCATGTCTTGATATTAAACCCTATAAGTTCACACTTCGCTAGTTAGAATTTCTACTTTTTTATTAGCATGGCTTAATTAGCTATAAAACTGTTCAACACTTTTGTAACAATCACTGATGCTTTTTTCTTTGTAATGTTTCATTTGGTATTATGTAAGTTTCATTACCCTGGTCCCAGTAAGGAACTGTTTCCTTAAAGTTAATTTCAGATCCCCTGGTATTTTGGTATTTTCAGAGGTATTTTAATTCAAGAGTTCTCTCTCTTTTTTTTTAAAGAACTCGATATCTTTTCTGAGTTTCTTTTTAGACTCCGAAAAGTGTTCAAAACAACATAAAAAGGGTGTGACAATTTTAAGCAAACTACAGGACAGGACAAAAGTTCCTGTGCAAGTCACTACTGTAGAAACCCCCCCCCCCCCTGTTCTTTGAAAATACCTCATGTTTTTGTTTGTAACAGTAAAAAAAATTTTGATTATCATGTGTTCACCAATTCGAGTCCGAGAGGTATTTTTCCCAGGAGAATGGCGACACTGGTTTAGTGTCATTTGAAGAGATTGAATAAAAACAAACGTTTTGTTTGAAGAAGCGCGAAAATTTGAAATGAGATATTTCAGCCAGTTCAACAATTTGAACTAAGACAAAAGCCAAACTATTTATAAAAAGATATTGAGCTGAAAGTAAGTGAGACAAAAACTCCCAAATTTATTTGAGAAAGCATTCATCTCAAAAGTAGATAGATATAGTCACGGTAAATAAAAATGACGTTCTTGATCAGTATTCGGCCAAGTGATCAGTACTCGACTCGATTTGATCAGTAATTGAAAAATAAGAGTAAGTACAAAACTGGAAGTTGTAAATGCTTGCTCCACTGCGCTTACAATTGGCATGTGTGTTAAATTGCGCGTAATTTATTGTTCCCGGCATTTTATATGGTTTGAAGTGTCTTCAGATTTAATAGGCTGACATGTCTCGGTTTAAGAATGGCCTATATGTCTACCGTATTTCAGCTTAAATGTCGCCAATGGAATCTATCTCTGCTATGAAGTTATATTTTTTGCTTGCTCTTGCACCTGCTAATTGCTTTGAATCTGAATCACAATGTCCGATGATTACTTAACTTTTTTTTGCTGTATATATCTAAATTTTAGCTTGATCCAATTGAGCTTCATTCTACTCTTCCGTTTAAAAAGATATGATAGGTACCTTAATTTTTTCAACCGTAGCTTTATCAGCTGTATGTTTACCTAGTACGTTTTGTTTTCACAATTAAAAAAAATCGATTAAAAATTCGTGTGTAAAACATTTTTTTGTCTTTTTTGTTGATTTTAAAAATTGCGTTTCAGTTTCAATTAAATTTTCTTGAAGAAAAACTACCTTTTTTTCCAAATTATTGCAATGTCTACCGTTCTAAACGTTTTATAGTTATGCGTTACTTCAAGGTTTATGCTTGATCCTTCTGTTTTGCCTACTGTATTCACATTAATTAGAGCTTGGCGTATCGTTATCATTTTCGGAAAAAAAATTCTGAGCGAGCAAAAATATCGTATTGCAGAGTTTTCGAATATTGACTGCGTTAAAATTATGGTCCAAATTTTGTTAAAGTTTTTAATTTTTTTTCGCCCTAAATTTGCGTCCCAATTTTTGTTGATATTGTTCCTTTCCATTGTTTGTCGGGGAGAAAACTGCATTGCATGAGATTATCGAATTTTCCTGGTTTCATTTGAAATCAAATGTAAAAAGTGTTTCTGTGATGCCCAACTTGAGAAATGAAAGTTGAATAAGTTCTTAATGAATAAAAATTTCCAAAATTAAGAAATATACTTTTTCATTTTCGTTTATTCAATTTGAACCTCGGTTTTTTGAGTTTTTTGTTCACTGCGTCATAATAGCTGAAAACAAGTTTGCTTTATATTTGAAAATTAGATGAGCCTTAGCCGTGTTAAATTTTAGATTTGATCATTTTGTTCGTGCTTTGCAGCTTTTTTCGATGTTTTATTAGCTTTCTTTCTGTTACCAAGAAAGAATTGACGAATTGTGGATATTAGAATTGGTACTTGAGATCTGAACTGCTTTCTGATAATTTCAAATCCATTGAATGTTTTCGTGCATTTAGCCACGGGTCTAGGACTAAATCCCCCAGGACAAAATCCCCCGCATTCGAATTCAACAAAACAGCGACACTAAAACTTGAATTAAAAGATGAAAGATAATTAACAGAAAAGAATTTTTGACACAATAAAGAAGATGGTTTTCTAGGAATCGGGGACTTCCTTTCACACCATCCCGCACCCCCACCTTAGTGGAAGCGCGGGATTTTTTTACCCCTAGGGGTAAATTTAGCAGACCTTTACATTGATTGCACAAAATGTCATATTTGGGATTCGAACTCACGCTGAAGGAATCAACATTGTTTTCCATTCACTTGCCGTACTGACTGTGCCAAGTGGCTAATTAATTTTTGCAATCAAAGCTCATTCTTATAGGAAGTCAACTGAATGTTGGAATCTTAAAGTTGCTAAAAAGTCACGTCAAAATGGCGATGCATGTATAAATGGAAGTCAGTTCAAAATGGAATCAATAGAAACATGAAATTATATAATGTGTACAGTTAGATTTCCATTATACTGAATAAAATATGGGGGATTTTGTCCTAGGGGGATTTGGTCCTATGGGGGGTTTAGTCCTGGGGGATTATATCCGGTGGGATTATATCCTGGGGGATTTAGTCCGCGAGCGGATGCCCACGCTTGGGTCGAAAAATGTTCTGGGTTTGAATCCGGTCGGATTATGAAAAAGTTTTGTCTCCGGGACTATCGTTTTGTCTGCTTTCGTATCCGCTTAGTTTTTAAAGCATATATATTTTTTTTAGCTGCTAGGGGGAGATTTTGCCGTACCTCAAATTTACCACTAATGATTTTGCATAATTTCCTGATTTTTTTCCTGTGATTTCACTTAAAAGGTTTCTTCGTTTTGAATCGTAATTTTAGGTCGTTTCAGTTGTGTCAGTTTTTATTGTTTGGAGGGCGAAATAATTTTGTTTATGCGTTCGTGACTCGGATGGGGGGGCGTCAAAACTTTTTTTAGTTCGAAACTATGTTCCTTAGTATTGTCTGCTTAGCTGCCGCTAGGTAATTTTCATTGCATTGGGTCAAATATTATGTAGCGGCCTTAATGAGAAAAAATTTTTTCTTAAGAGCGATTTTGCCTCTGCCCAATATGATGCTATTTAGTGTGTTTTAGGCTTAGCAGCAGGTATTCAATTGAGGATTTCTCATCTTGAAGTTTTTTCTAATCTTAAACTCTTTTTCGCCTCTTTTTTTACTTGTACCTTGTTATCGGGAACCAGGATTTTCCATTAAATAACTTTCTGACATATCTATTAGGAACTGAGTGTTGTTTATTGTTAAATATCACTAATCGTCGCTCAGCTGCGCAGTTATAATAGAAAAAAAAGCCTATTGAGTCCCTGAAGGTCTGGGGATCGATTCTCGGTCGGGGTGTTTTTCGCTATTTATGAAATTTGATTTTTTTTTTCGTATAAATGTTTTCAGCTCAATTCTTGTCGGCTTAGTTAATGTTGTTTGATATACGCTCAGTTTGATCCCGCTGAAATGTTAAATATTGTGATCACCAGAGTAGATATATTTAACGATCGAAATTTGAAATAGTTTTTTTGCCGATCATCTTTTAAGCTTGCTGGTTTTCGATTGAAGCTCTTTCGGCTTAGTAATTTAATGGTAGCTTTCCTTTCATGCTTGATGAGGCGTCTTTTTATGCAATAACGTATATCGAAATGGTAGGAAAGGTTTTTATTGTTCCGACCATTAAAAATGGGGAAGAAATTTGTATTCTGATGTTCGTTTTTTTTTTCATCACAAAATAGTCATACGGAATGGGTCGAGTGATAACTTCAACAGTTTCGAGAAAAGTTGTTCAGAATTTTTCAATTTTTAGTCTAAATTGGAGCAAATAAAGCGAGCGAGTAGACTTACATTATGAGGAAAAGCTAATTTATGCTTAATTTAAGCCGTGAAAACTGAGTTTTTTTTCCAGTAAAGTGTTTTAGAAGCGCCATTTTGGGAATAGGAAACTTCGAAACTTCAAAAATTGTCTGTCAAATTCGAATTTGTAGCTTTTTAAAATTTAGTCCACATTTATAAGGTTTTTAATTTCTCGGTCATAATTTTTGAGTTTTTTTTTTTTTCATTAGATCAGGGGCGGATCTAAGGCTTTCTCGTTTTCTCGAGGAAGGGGCTGATTTTCCGAAAATTTCCGAATTTTTAGGTCGAGCAATTTGATTTTCCGAGCTCTCCCAAATCACTATAAGATCCTGTTTTGACCAAATTTTCTACGCCGCTAATAAATCTTAAAAAAAAACAGGCCAAAGAAAGGCGATTGTATGCGCTTTTTGGAAGGTATTGACTTTTTTGGCGGGCGCTCCCACCTCAAAATAAATTTATATTGGCGCCTTTAGACAAGTTTTGGGGTCGATCAGCTGGTGCTTCAATCATCAAACAGGCAACAGTTGTTTTCTTGATTCCATGATGTCCTCAAGAAATTTTTTTGCACCTGAACTGTCTCAATTTGTACCAGAATGTTGACAAATCTTTTTCCAAATAGTTTTCTCCGTCCCAAAAAGTATGTTCTCTTTCTGTAGCGCCTCGCCGTTGTCTATTGTTGACTTACTTTAGTGTGTTTGTTTCAGTGAATCAGAATGCAAAGTGGTAGCTCTGGTGATGCTGCTGCTGGCGGTGGTTGGCTCCCTCTTCAACATCTGTGTGCTGGTGGTGTATGCAGGCAAGAGGAACAAGTGTACCTTCGAGGTTTTTGTCTTCTTCCTCGCAGCTGTCAACCTCTCAGGTTCTTTGGTGGCCATGCCAGTTGAAACTGTGGTTGTATGGGCGGATTCAAGAGAGGCATGCAACTCACCGCCGTTAGTGTTGCAATCAAAAATAGCTTATGTGACATGAGACGAATATCGGTATACCTCTAAAAGCCGGTCTACTTGTTTTTGCCGATCTACTTGTTCATTGAGCAGAAGTAATGATTGAAATTTAAATAGATTGCTTGATTGAAAAGTCTTTTTAGTTTTACGCGGCCTGTTACCTTTTATCAGAAATTTAAATGAACAGAAAATTGGGCTTGCTTTTATTTGAAAGTTTGGTGGTAGGTCAGTAAATCGATGTATCAACAACCCGAAAACGGGCAGACCAGAGCAGTAAACTGAAAAGGAAATTACTTGATCAATAAACCAGAAATTCTGAAGAAGTTGTTCAGTAAACGGAAAGTGTATTAGTTAAACTTGCCAGGACTTATGCGCAACATTATTGTTCCGACTTTCGATACGAAAGTAACGGAATATTTGTGCTCGGGGTGGGGTTTTTTTTCAGACAAATTTCGACTTTTTAACTAGCCATTTTTGACGGAATTTTTTAAAATCATTCAAAAGGTATTGTTGTCCTGAGCTTAAATTTGAAAAGATATTTCACCTGTGATCATTTTTCGTAAAGTTATGAGGGTTTAAAGATTGCCATTTGGGACAATTAACGCGCAATCTTAGAAATCGCTCCAAATTGGTTGAACGAAGCTTACTTGCCATAATTGATTTGTTACAAGGAACGAAATCTATCTTTTTGTAGTTTATATGGCGTGTGGGTGGATGATTTCCATAAATATTTCAAATTTTAGAAAAAAAAATTTCATTTTTTTTTTCATTTAATTTTTTTATGTATTACTGCTGCTCAATAAACCTTAAAAGGCAGTTGGAACATTCAGGGCTTCGCCCTGATACGAGGAGTCTTGTTGTAAATTAAGTTACACAGCTTAAATTTTAGCTTATTTTTGAGCCAGTAGAGCGATCGAGTAACGTTCGTTATGTGAAAACTAAACTTGATTTTAATAAAAAGAAAACTGGTTTTGGAAGCTGCATTTCAAGCTTCAGCTTCATTAAAGTTGATATATTTTGAATCATTTTGCTTGTCATTTAAGGCAATTATAGCCGATTATGTCCAATTCATCAACTTTCTACGCGTTTGTATAGTTATCTTGTCAGACTACGCTAAAAACGACACTTATTTGGAGAAAACCGTTTTTTTAGTTTTTTTAAAATGTGGTCAAAAAATTCTGTGTTACTTCCACAGCAACCGGCTATCATTGCTCCTTTGATTTTTGGTTCGTTTATTAGCGACTACACGTTGGTGGTGACAATGGTGCTGGAGTGTGCTTCCATCCTGTCTCTCCTCAACATAGCGGTAGACAGGTACTTCTCCATCTGCTGGCCCACGCACAGTGTCATCACGGAGTCCAGGGCTCAGCAGCTATGTGCTGTAGTAGTCGCCGTCGCACTTCTACTTGCTGTCATCCCATTCTGTAAGTTGCCCTGCTCAGAAATAGCAGACCGCAATTTATTGGGTCAGAACGCTAAGTTTGCGGTGTATTTCCATTTATCAAATAATTTTCATCGTCTTCTCTTCACCACAGTTTGGTGTTTCAAACTAGTTAGGTTTTCTTGGAGAAATAGATGTTTGCTTGACTGAACTGTGTTTTTTGCTCTAATATAAATTTTTTTAAATTCTGTTTTTCGTCCCATTCCTAAAACGGCGTACATTGATGAAATTAGCTTTCTAATCCCACCAAGCATCCAGGTTTTTTTTTAAACAAATTTCTTGTTAGCTGCCTATTTTGGAGTTATTACTGTCGATAGTTTTCAATCTAAATGCGTTTTGATATATAAGAAACGGTGGAGTATCATCTTCAAAGCCAGCTTGGAGATTTTCTTTTCTCATAACTCATTTGCATTTCAAGCATCATTTTCTCAACAATTGATAAAAAGTTTATCAAGTTGCTCGAGCAAGAAACGTGAGGTCGTTCTTTATGATAGGTGTAGTGGCCTTAAAATCGCAAATGCTATTTTATCTACAAGTGATTCTCTCAGCTCAGTTGTTGACAGCATGTAAATCGTGAATAAAGAAACTCTTTTTGACACAGTTCATGGTCTTGTTATATGGGCTAGCGTGCTTCTATGGAATTTCTTTAACAATAACAAGTTTTTTTTTAATTGGCTTTAAGCGTCATGAAAATTCTTGTGCTACTATAAAAGTCTATCAAAGTACCAAATGCCAATTTTTTGAGTAAATAAAAAGTTTTTGGATTAAACAAAGACTAGGAAGAACTCCTACAGCGCTGCCCATGATAGATAACGCATGAAGTAATGTTTTAATTTATACTTGTGGAATTCCTTATAATATTGTTTTCTCTTTTTCTACAGTTCATTAAATAAGTTGAATTGTTTTTGTAGGTGTGGGCATGTAAATTTATTCAAGATATCTTGCCTTTTGAATGATGTTTTTGTCAAACCGAAAATTTGTGCTCTCTTGCTTCTAATATTTTTGTGAAACCTCTAATATTATGAGTGTTGTTGTCAGGTCTTTCTGAGAGTATAATGGAGATTCATTTGATCTACTCTGTGGCGGCTGCCATAGTCCTCCTCTGCATCAGTCTGTTGTATGTCATGGTCTTCCTCAAAGTACGAGCCACAGCATCCAGATTCAGACGCAACCGGTTCCAGGTGAGAGATGCTTTGAGCATCCGATTTGCTGTAATTTTGTATCTGTTAAAACTATTAGTAGGCACATCTGAGATATTACTTCTTCGGTTATCTACTTTTGTTTATGTTGAACAGGAAGTGAGTTCTTTGTCGATTTGGTTTGTAACTGTCAAGAACAAGCGAAGTATGTAGACTTATAAGCTATCCTTCATTAGTCAAAAATTAAATGCAGAGAAGAAAACTTTATTTTACACTTTGCACGAATTTTTGTCGTTTTCAGGCCGCTCAGCGATCACTGACGATTAAAGATAATTCTAAAGATTCTCAAATTGCATCAACATCAGTGTATACAGTGGCTGCCGATCTCAAAAAAGGGAGCACCAGCCAGAGTCTCCTAACCGTGGAGTCAATCCAGTTTGCAGAACGAAGATCTAGCGGGGCACCACGGACCCAGAGTATTAGTATTTCTCAAATACATGAACACCAGCCGACATCTGATGGAGTGAGCAATTCAGCTTTACAGTCGAGTGCAATTGATTGTTTAATTGAATTGGATCAGACTGAGCAACCAGGCACGTCCCGGCCACATGAGGTAATCTAGTCTAGGTCATTTTCTAATTGCCCACTATGTGCAATTTCAATTTACATTAGCTCTTACTTGCAGACAAAATATTGCACTTCAACTAATAACTTGTACTGCTAGTGATGAGATATAGTGCAAATATATCTGAAGCGTTGGTGGCGATCGAACTAAAGGCCACCCAAAGTTTTTTGTGACTAAATTACTAGAAATGAATATTTTATTATGACGAATGTGAGCTTTATTTGATCAGGTTGTTCGGGCTGTGGGCAGTTTGAGTTCCGACTTGATCACTTTGGCCGACGAGAATCCGAAAAAGGATACTCGTTCAAGAGCTCTTCCTCCTCTCCCTCCTAATTCATCCAGAATGTCAATGGCGAGAGCGAATCGCGCCAGATTTCAGTGTCACCGACAATCTTCCGAGAAGTACGTCCGTTTAAAGTTCGGTCTCAAACTGTTTTGGCTTTTTTTATTCGATCAAAAATTACTCCAAACATATACATTCATTAACTGTCTAAACTATATCTTCGCAAAGCTTTTATGTAGCCCAACAAATAGGCAGGGTTTGGTTTTTTCAGCTTTGTATAAACATGTTTATATTCGTTTGATAGCCAAAAAATGTTATTTTTACTTTATAAACCATCAACTTAGTAAATAAAAACGTTTTCGAAAAACTTTTTGCACCCACTTTTGGAGATTACACCTTTTTAAACTTTTGTTGGGCTACATAAGAGGCTTGCAATGATATAATTTTGTCAGTAAATGAACAAATAGATTTGGATTAATTTTTGATTGACTAAAAAAATGATTGTTTTTTGGGGTAAATTTTTGGGCCCGAATTTTTCTGAACAAATAGCGACATGTTTTTTCTAAGAAAATTCAATCAAGATTGGTCTTTTTTGTCTAAAAACACCCAATTTGAGAAAAACGCGTTTTAAATTTCAAGTTTCAATTGTTTTTGCCGGGTAATTTAAATCAGCACTGTATTTCGTAATTAACGAGTTCCATTCATAAATGGCGGTTACTTAGTTGACTAGAAGCGATGGCCTCAAATTTTTCGGTTTATCCCTAAAATTTAGTCACTGGAAATTTTTGCCCTCAAATGGTTGGCTTCGTTCCATATTTACCTGCGTATTTTTGTTTTTTGTGCCCTTGAATTTTCTGCCACAAATGGTTGCCTGCTTTGTTGTCGTAGGGGACTTCATGAAGCCATGCAGAGTAGGACGGCCAAGATCCTGACCATCATCACTCTCTGCTACGCCCTGTGTTTCCTGCCCTCCAGTGTGATCAACTTCATATTCTACATCCACCCAAACATCTTCCTCGCCAACCCACCGCAAGCACCACTCATCACTTTCAAAATATGATCACCACTGATATCCAATAGAATCACAAGATTTAGGCTGTATCAAAGTTCTCAGTGACTGATAACATGAAGGAAAACTTTAAGTTTATGTTAACTTCCTTACACAGAGCGCAAGTTTCATGTAATTAAATAGATGAATCAAAATGACACGATGCCAAACTAACAAAGAACGGTTGAAAGTTTCAAGGTTGCTTACCCCTGTATAGAAATCGACTGCATTTTTCATCATTCCATAAGCTTAAATAAAACCTCAATCAAGTGGTGTTTGCGTGGTGCTATGCAGAACTGTGACGTGGCTTGTGAAGCACCTGCAACTGCTGTACAATTTGAACTTCGTCCTGTCCCCGAGTGTCTATTCGCTATTCTCCGAATCATTCCGAAAAGACGGTGTCGCCCTCACGAATCGGCTGAGACGAAAACTCACTATTTAAGTTTCTCTTCAGGGTGAGATTTTCCTTCGGCTGAACATGCTTCGAAGAATTCAACATGCTTGTCTTCATAATCATCAGTAATTGTCTATTAGAGAATGTAATGAGAACTTGTTTCAGTCTCAACTTGTTTTCTAGTCATTAGAAGATTTTATTCTAAGTTTTATATTTGGGTTGGCCTGTGAGTTTCCCTTAATTTGTATATTCGCATTGTTTATAATTTATTGATAAACACTTTAGTATGTAGGATTATGCCTGGTTTGATTTCAATGCAGATCCATGTTCTAGTAAACTGTGAAAAATTGATACAGATTGTTAGCTTTGCCATGTATGTCGCCATTGATCAAATTTCAAAGCTAACCCCGATTATGGAAGAGAATTAGCTGTAGTATAAATGTTGAATTCTGAATTGAGTTTTTTTTAAATATGCTTTACAAGAGCGGACTTCCGTCGACTTTTTGATAACTAGAGCGCTCCCACAGGCGATTAATAGTAAAGAAAATGGCGCATTTTCCTCAAAGTTAATTTTTATTGGCGCCAATGGAGTCTTAGTAAAGTTTTGGGCTGATCTGACGAATTTTGATAGATTACAAAAGTACCAAATATGTATATTTTGGGTATTTAATGGGTCGAGTTCCCGAGGGTAAATTCATAAAACACCTACCGCCTAAATCTGTTCCTGTCGTACCAATAAGCTGTTTTTTTTTTGCTTTTCTTCTGGTCTCTATCGAAATCACTTCTGTGAAAACATTGCAATTGATTTTTTAGATTTTTTCAGAGCTGCATGAATAAGTGCATTGCAGTTTTGGAGCTGGGATTGAGATGGCCTCTAGCAGTCAAATCGACCTCTATAACTCAAGTTGCATATAGGTCAAGACAACATCAGCAGTTTAACCATAACTTTCTCAAAACTGGAAAATCTGCATTTGATAGCCGGTTGACCGATATAAATGAGTCAAATATAGACTTTCTCCGTAAAGAGTATGAATTGTTTACGCAGAATAACTCAAAAGTCCTGCGTGAATCATTGCAAACTGAGCGAAAAGAGCATTCTTGGAATGAAATCCGTTGCGGAGCTGTCGGTATAAAATTGGGAAGCTACCCGATGTTTTACAAAGACGGCAGTCGAACTCTAGCTACATTAGTACAACTGCTTGACACTGAAGTTGTAGATGTAACGCCTACAGATTTGAAATCAGTCTTCTTCTACCATCGAAAAAAGTTGGCCTCCGATCAGAATTATTTCACAGTTACTGTTGGATGCCGAAATATTTCACCCGAATGGTTGTCCGAAAATCAGATGCGAGTTTTCAGAAAACATGGAATCACATGTAAAGAAAAACTGACAGGTTTTATATGCACAGAAAATTCGGTTTTGCAACCTGGCACGGTTATAAAAGCAGATCATTTTGTACCTGGTCAGTTAATAAATATTTGGGGACGTTCACTTGACCGAGGGTTCCAAGGGCCGATGAAGCGATGGAACTTCAGAGGAATGCCGGCAACTCACGGAACAACCAAATCACATCGTGCTCATGGTGCTTTAGCATCGACAGGACAAGCTAGGGTGCTACCGGGACGCAGAATGGCGGGTCAAATGGGCGATAAACTTATTTTCAAACCTTCCACTAAGATTTTAAGAATCAACACGAAATATAATGTTTTGTTTGTGCAGGGTTTGTTGCCGGGATTAGATGGAAATTTCCTCTCTCTGAGAGACTCGAAGTATGGAAAATTGTTTGCTAAAACGGGCGTGACGTCACTTCCGTTTCCGACTAGTTTCAGCTCTGACAGCAAAGAAGAAATTGAAGATTTTTACGCAGATGATATTTGGAATTTTGCAGATGGTGCAATAAAATACGAAACTAAAGACTAAAACATAAAACTGATCAAATGTCTTCAAATGTCTTTAAAACTGAGTGAAAATAAGAATTCCTTCCAGTCATTTATCGAATTATACAAAAGACAGTTTCTATAGCTTGCTTGAAGTTGGGAAATTTCAAGTAGCTGTAAGTTAACCTAAAACTGTGATGACGAATAAACATGATTACTAGAAAATTTAGAGCTGGCTAAGTTTCGATCAAGGAGACAGCACTGGTTCGGCATGATGACGTTTGATATGCTAGTCCTCTAGCGCTCAGAAATTAAGCATAGGTGTGTCAGAAAAAAACAAGGATCTGTGATTTTTACAAGTGAGCTGAATCGTCTAAAAAATCAGGGTGTATGACTTTTTTCCCCTGCGAAGAACATAGATCACAGAATTCGTCAACTAAGTCTAACTTATCAATCTCTAGCTGCTACGTTTATCGGCTAAGGCGAACGTCGGTAGCTCGAGTCCTCCCTGAGGGTTTTTGGAAGTTCGGAATTTTCTGCTTGATAACTTTCAATAGTTGGGCAATCGTTTATCAGCTTAATTTTCACTGAATGAGTTTTTCTTTGTATTGTTCCAAACATTGAAAATGGGGAAGAGTTTTATCTTCGGGTGATTTAGATTATAAGAAGTAGATTTTCCTCCTGAAGTTCTAGTTTTAGAAGCTTGATATAACGCTTCCTTGGCAGTAACGTTTTTTCTAAATCAAAAAAATTTCATCAAAAAAATACGTTTTTTCTGAATTATTATTTTTAGCGTGTCATTCGTTTTCGACGATTTGAAGATTGTTAACGTTCAATTTTGATTTTTGGCTTTTGTTTTCTTTTAAAGCTCAGTTCGTTTTTTTGTCAAAACGAAAGAAAAGTCCTAGTCTCGAACAGCATAAGGGCAAAGATCACGAACAATGTGCATGTTTTCTAATTTCGAAAGTGGATTTAATTTTAAATTTATTGAATAATAAAAATACCTATTGATCCAGTTTTCTGGATTTACGTTTTGTCAAAATGTTTAAAATAAATAGTTCTTGAAACTTGAAGAGCTTCGGGGATATCCTTTATTTAAGTTTCCGTAAAAATGGGTTTTTTTCGAAAAGCTGTCGGTATTCCGCATCCTTGCATTCATTGGTACTTTTCAAGCTGTCAATTTTTTTAATATTGCCGTTTTTGATAGTCATGTTTGAAATTTTCTTCACATGATTTAACTTTTTGAATCGCATCTGTAACTCCTGAATTAATTAAGTTCCTCAATTTCTCACCATGACGTCTCGAAGTCTCATCTACTGCAGCAAAAGTTGGACAATACTTTCATCTTATTTTATCCGTTTTTTTGCCTATCAATTCCAAGCAGATTCCAAGAAAATAAAAAACATTTGAACAAACTAGTTGGCTTGAAAGCTTTCGGGTTTTTGCCTGCTTTTTTTGAGATGCCAGCTTGGGCAAATCAATCAGGAAAATTCTTGATAACTGAAATAGACCAAATAATATTGAAAATTAGAGGTGAAGTTTCGTTTGGGCCTGAAAAATGTTTTAAAAAAAACTGTTTTTTGGCTATTGCAATCGGCTACTAGACTTTTTACCGTACAGAACTTTGTACCGAATCTCTAATTTTACGATCTCTATTTTGAGAGGGTTGCACGTTTTACAGATCTAGCTTGACAGCTGTTCTAGAGCTACTGAAAGGTTACTAAGTCGAAAGCTGAAAAAAAGTTGATTATAAATATATTGTTTCGTCGGTTTTAACGCTTTTAATTCATTTTTTGGGCTCAATTGTCGGTTGCTTAAGTCTGTAACTTTTTAGGTACTATTCTTCTTTGTCAAGTGTTCAAATGTAGTTTATGGTTTTCTGGTTTTTATACCCGACAAAACTTGATGTAGAGAATTTTTTTAAAACTTTCTGGAAATTTTTCTTCGAGTTTTCTGATTACACTTTCGAGCGTAAGTGTATTAGTACGAACCTTCTTTTTCTAACCTATTTCGCAAATAAAATTTTCATGGAGAGTTTTGACTTATATGAAACTTTTACTAGCATTATCAGTAGCATTCACTAATGCGGGGCTTATTTCTTCTTTTTCTTATTGCACTCCATAAAGCATTTTATAGAGCATCCTATTAACTTTCTTAAATAAATTTTGTCGTGATCTCGCTAGTCTTTGCAAAGCGCAGCTAAGCCTCTGTGTTTAGTTTTTGTTCTACAATTGCGCGGAACTAGTTAAAGTTTTCTTTGGTTAAGTGTGTTTCATCTTCAGCAGCTTCAATTGAAATCGATTCAAGTTGATGGCATAGCGTATTGTATTCATGGCGAGATTTGCAAATTTTTGCAATTTTGTTTCGACTGCACTGTCAACGAAAAATTCAGCACGAGATTCAAAAAATTTTTTCTGACCTAAATTTGTGGAAAAAAAAAGAGTTTTAAACTGCATTTTTTTTGAAATTTTATTTTTCAATTTTCTCTTCCATTTAGATTTTACTTTATAGCAAAAAAAGGACAGGGCTTTTTCTTATCCCTAGTTTTTGCTGAAGGATATGCTAGTTGTCCTGTTACAAGATTTTAAGCAAAGTTTTTGAGTACCTTTTTTGTAGCAAAGTTGTTTTTGGATCTCGTTTTTGTACCTATTTTTTCAATCATTTCAATCTATTGGTTATGAAAAAAAACATGAACGAAGTACTTGTAGTCGGAATTTTTCTTATATTGTAGGTAACTGTTTTCTAACAGTTGCGAAAAAATTTCTCCGGTTTTTTGGTTAACGATTTCTTCAACAGAATTCATTCAAGGTTTTTTTTTTCGTCTTGATTTTTGGCATTTTGTTATAAATCGCAAGTGTGAGAAGCTCAGTTTCGCATCTGTCGTTATTCCTTTTATGTCAAGAGTGCTTGAAATTTATCAGCAACGCCGCTTTCAATGCTTCTTCTCTCCCCAACTTTTTTATATCTACAGAAAGTTCCAGACAAATTGCTAATTTCTGGTGCAGGGATATTAAAATTTCTTGGTAAGAAAGTTTTTCTGCTGACATACCTGAAAGTCATTAATTGTGATTTCAACTCTTAAAATGTCCAATACCAAAATAAAACTACCAAAATGATCCACACGCAATCAAAAGAGCTTCGCTCATCAAAATAACGTACTATGCAATAGAAACGGGAAGCAATAGAAACGGACTATGCCCAGACAGGACTGATAGCCTATAAAAGATCCTCTCCGAAATGCAGAAACCTCAATTATTAATAATTAACTATCTCAAAACGGATATTCTGGAAACTTGGCGTCCTATACCAAATTCACATTCTGTTAACAAAGATATTCGCAAGAGTGGCTTGTTATCAATTAATTAATTTAATGTAAAACTACTGGATAGCAAGCAGTTACCTCACCATCGCAGTGCAGTCCCTAATACTACTACTTAAGAAAATTTTTAGGTCCATGTTGTTTCAAAAATTGGAGGGTTATGGTTAATTGATTTCAAAAGCATCTCATGAGCATCGCATGAAGGAGTTTTTTTTGGGCATACATTTTTCTGGTGACTCGATTGTTAGGTATGATTGACTTTTCGAAGTCTACAAAGCATTTTTAAACAATCTAGCAATCGACGTAGCCTAGTCCGAAAGTCAGAAGTTTTCACATATAGCGGAAACTTACGAGTTATTTGTGAGAAATATTTACTGCAAAAGGTAGACTGATACCTCACTCGGAGTTTTTTTATTTCGAAAACTTGAACCAAAAAGTCTGGCGAGTTGACTGAACTTAAGTCGGAGTCATACCTCATTTTTATAACCTGACGTTTCAATTTATATGTAAATTCTCATAGAACAATAAAATATTTGAAATATTGTTTATTTTATTGTTCTAGGAAATGTATTGCATAGTTGTTTCAATTTTTGCACTAGAATGTTTCAAATTTTGCGCTAGTTTTTTTCAAATAATTTCAACTAGCAATCCCGCGATCTATTCTCCAGTTTAAGCTGATGTGGAAAAAAATGTTTTTATGCTTTCGTTGATTAAAAAACTAATTGATTGTGTTAGTTCATACGCGGCATCGTTGAGTGCTCATGCTGTATTAGAAGAAGGACCCAGGGTATTAATTTCATTGAAAGCAATAATTTCACATTTATATGATGTCAGAAAACGAAAAAAAGGAGAATTTGTAATGCTAGAGGGGCGGGGACAAGGTTAAAAGAACTAACTGCGAAAACAAGTTCGCAAGATTACTGAATTTAAAACTGAGCTTGTTTGCAATTCTCTATGGCTTGTCTACGATATCATGGAAATGCCGACCCAAATGGTACCCCCTTTTTACTATTTTAGGAGCCTAAACTTTTTCTGAAGATGCCTCGGCGCCAATATATACTAATTTTGAGGGGGAGCACGCGCCGAAAAAACGCTATTTCTTGGTCAAAATTGTTCAAAATTGCCTAAAAAAAGCCTTTTTAGCTATTGTTTTTCTACTACACAAAAAATTCAGTATATTTCAGTTTCCTTTTTGCAAAATCTATTGTATTACTATTTGAAATAATATTTGTAAACTAAATATTGCGCTAGTTTATACAAATAATGCATTAACATTTGAAAAAACTAGCGCAAAATTTGAAACATTCTAGTGCAAAAATTGAAACAACTCTGCAATACATTTCCTAGAACAATAAAATAAACAATATTTCAAATATTTTTTTTCAGTTGAAGTTTCACATGTGATTCATGCCAGATGAGCATCTTTTTACTTTTGATCTCGAAATGTATTAACACCTTGACACTGCGTATCTCGATTTATTCACAAAATTTCTCGATGCATTATTGTGCTATCTACCATAAAATGAACTTCATTCGAAAAAAAGATGGGATTTTGGTTTTTGTTTTACCTAATTTTTTGTATTTCTAGTACTTTCATCAATTTTTTCTACTACTTTCTTCTTTGTTTCCGGCTAGCTTGTCATAATATGTAAATAATTTAGTGAAAAAATACATGTTTCACATCCGATTTTTTTTCTTGAATGATTTTTTTGATCTCAAGAATTCTTGTAAATTTTCAGTTTTAAATTTTGAATCGTTTCTCTGAATGAAATAAGATTACCTTTGCCTTGTTGTTTCAAAAATTTATTTTTTTTACGTAAGCCCCGAATGGAATAAAAAATAACGTATTCATTCAAATTTATTCTTACTGCTGTTTCAAATTTTGTTCTAATCCTAAAATAGTCGTTAAAATGCTAAATTTTTAAGATGAGAATTCTACATACAAGTTAAAAGCTTAATAAATCAAAATAAAATCATTTGATTTCAGCTATCTCGTGTTTATTATTACTTTCAATTGTTTTGTCTATGTTTTGATAATAGTAAACCAAGTAATTTTCTGTTAATTGATAATTGGTTGCTGTGAAGCATTTTGGTTTGCAAACAAAGATTATTTCTTGAAGAAAAAAAACATATTTTCCTTATTTTTTATTCCCCTTTCTCAAGGCTATATTAATTACTCTACTTGTGCAGACGTCATTTGCTTGTCCACGCGTTGAAAAATTTGTGCACATGAATGCAAAAAGAAGTTCAGCGCAGCTTTGCTGAAGTTCGCAAAATTTTATTACAACGCGCAAATGGCAAAAGTTCAGTTAAGTATTGTGATTTATATGAATTTTCTTCCAATGTTTAAATTTTCAAAAGGTTGACGCATCAATGCAAATAGACTAGCGTTTTTCCACTAGAACTTATTCAAAAGCCGTTTTTTTTTTCATTTTAGCGCATTTTTTTATATGGCAAGTGTTGCGAAGCGGTGTTCAAGTTCCAATGTTTTTAAATTAGAAAACTCAGAAAATTTTCGAATACAAAAAATATTATGATTACAACAGCTGCAATCACAATAATTTGAAATTGTACCGAATGGACTCTAATTTGCACGGATTCTTTGCTTGCGCAATTTATTGATTTTCCGTGTGAGCGCTGCTAATTGGTATTACAAAGTTGTTTGTGCGCTGTTATATGGAATTAGGTTGAGATGAATGTTATTTTGCAAGACAAAACAATTCATCAAACAAAATGTTTGGTTCGTTTGTTTACGCTTGCGAGACAAATGCCTTGTATCGGGAAAAATGTTCTCCCTGTAAACAGCTTCCAGGCTATTTCCTAATCGGTCTCAATGTAACGATATTATCTTTGCAACCTAAGGTCTGGTTTTGAGAACCAGCTGGACTTTGTTCTTTTTGATTTGTATAAAACTGAAGGAAAAAATTCCAAGAAAGCAAAAAAATTGAATTGAAAAAGTAAACTGTCAGACTTTTATTTTTCTGGGAAAAATTTCTGGGCAAAAGTTTAAGCTGAAAAAACCTTGAAAAAAAGCACACGAGAAATCGAAACTCAGAGACGAGATAGACCTCATGCGAAATAGACAGGGCATTGAGACACCATGCGAGATAGGCAAGGCATTGAACCACCAACCACTATGAAGGTGTCCAATGCCATTCAAAAACTCGAACAAAATAAAGTTACAAGGGTCGACGACATACCTTCAGTACTGCTGAAGGATGGTGGCGAAGAAATTTCTAACAAGCTAACCGATCTCATGGGCAAATACTGGGTACAGGTTGAAATTCCCCAAGAGTGGAAAACAGCTGGAATAAAACCAGTAAACAAAAAAGGCGATAATGCGGTTTGTGGCAGCTACAGAGGAACATCTCTGTTGTAAAAGCCTTTGAAAGTCTCGAAGTGATACTTAAAAATTGACTTGAGCTTGCATGCATTCGAGAGGTAAGCAATGAAAAACCAGGCTGTTTTAAAACCAAACGAAGCTGCCGGATCCAGGTTTTCTCAATCCGCCAAACCTTAGAACAAAGAAGAGAACTTTATAAACGAAACAAATCCGATATTCGTTGACTTCAAAGCAGCGTTCGATAGTGTAGATAGAGAGAGTTTCTGGAAAGTTCGTCGCAACCTTGGTCTAACAGATAGTCTAATAAACCTTTTGAAGTCTATGTACATTGGAATTTATGGTCAAGTGAGGCAAGTGAGAGTCTACAATAGCATTTCAAGAAATTTTAGTACTATCAGTGGTGTCAGACAAGGGTAAATCTGCCACACTTGTTTTTTCGTCTGACAATCGTTTGAGCAATATCCAGAGCCCTGGAAGGGGAAAATCTGGGAATCGCACTAGACGATATGGTTGTTGGGGATCTGGAGTTTGCAGATGACATCTGCTTGTTCGACGTTAATCCGGAGGGCGCACAGAAGCTCTTTGATCGATTGGCTCGAAACGCAGCATGCGTTGGACTCAAAAAAATTTGACAAGATCAAATTCTGCTCTGACAGCCTTGTCTAGAATTTTACTGTCAACAACCAAGAAATAGAAGGTATAGAAGACTTTGTGTCTTTGGGAAGTAGAATCCAATTGAATGGCGATATATCAAAAGAGGTCAAAACCCGGGTTGGAATGGCAGCCGGAAAATTAAACAGTTTAAAGCACACTTGGAATTGTAGAAAAAGTCTCGAAAGCAATAAATCCAAAATCTACAATGCCTGTGTCAGAAATTTTCTGCTTTATGGATCCGAAATTTGGCCCATCGAAGAATCTGATATCAACCGAATGGAAGCTTTTGAAAGCAATTGCTTGCAAAAATTTCTCCACAATGGATACAACCTACCAACAGAAGACTTGAGAAGGGAAAGCAAAACTGGATAAAAACATAGCATTGACCATGCAATTCAGAAGGTTGAAATGACTCGATCATGGTCTTGGCTTGGAACCCTCGGAGATCCCAAATACTTACCTAGAATTTGAAAAAGGCGACGTCTGGTGACGACCCCCAGGTTGCAGCAAAAAAGCGTGGTTCAAAATAGTTCGTGGTGAAACTAAAACTCATCTGAAGCCGCCCAAAATTACGATCAAGACATGGGAGAGTGAGTGGTGTGAACGATGCAAAGACTTGGCACAAAAAAAGAAGCAGTGGAGAGCTTTGTGTCGGTATATCACTGTGGCGGGCGATGGGCACCATTACCTCAAATAGACTTACCTGGACCTGGGATGAGACAATTCACAGAGAAGACAAAACTTTGAAGGATTGCTGCAAAAACCACACAAAGACCACACAAAGAACAAAGAAACAGAGGGTAAAAGTGACGCACACCCACAAAGAAGGTAGATAGACGATTAAAATGATTAGCTAAAATACCTGCAAGTTTATAAAAATTTCCAATTTAAACTCTTTATTGCAACGAGAGTATTTCATCCTTATTTATTCATTTTAATTCTGATCGTAAAGAATTTTTTTAAAAATTGGAAAAAGACACCAGTACACCGAAAAGAAAGAACATTCTTCGACATGCTGTTGTCTACTGCTTAATATGGTAATAGTTTTTTTTTACGTGAACGCCAGTTGTGCAAAAACGCTGATGTTGTGGTTAATTCACAACCGTTCAGATCCTCCTTGGAATCATCAAACGTAGGTACTCAAAAAGTATGCGATGGGTATTGTGATTATAATTTTGAATTTTTACTCTGGAGGAAACGGGGAGGGTGACTTTACGCAGGGCAACACCACGTTTAGCTTTGGTTTGATAGAATATTCAGGTTTTCTAAAACCCGAGTAGGGTAAAGGAATAAATTGAAATCATCAAGTCGAAAATTGATTTAATGGTATTTTCCGGTAAAAGCGACAACTTTTCTTTCTTTTGACGAATAACTGTAAATTTATTGGAAAATGAGCAAAGTCTTAAGCGAGCCTGCAGTCGATATGAGCGTTTTATGCCAAAAGTAAAATTGAACAAGTATAAGTATGCAAATCGAAAGAGTTACATATCTGGGAATAACTTGGGCAAGCTCTAGATAGAAAATAGTTTTGGTTTTAACGACCTTAAAAAAGCAACGTTGGCAAAGCTTGCGATGTTTCCGGAGTGATCTTGAAAAATTTTGATAGACCTAGACTGCAAAAAGTAATCACCAAGCATTTTAAAAAAACGGCAATCAATTGGTGACTTAGGTTTCATTTTTGACCACCAAGCTGATAAATTTGAAAAACAGCAATTGTTAGATGACAACATCAGGGTAGGTTAGTATATTCATATCAAGATCTCTGAAACTGTTTACTGAGCAGTTTGAAGTATTTTCTGCATAGTTATGTTCCACAGGGATGGGATAAGCTCTGAAAACTTTTTTAAAATTAGAGAATTTGGATAATCATTGAAATAACCGTGAAAATGAGCATACTAGATTTGTCAGAACCACCAAAATAAATTACATTTTTCTTAGTGGTGTATAGAAAATTCAATATAACAGACGAGAGTTTGAAGTCGCCTACTTGTCGAATAAATAATCAAAAGTTATCTGCCTAATGCTTTTAATATGGCTAGCTTGACATCAATCAAACTTTTTCACTTCAATAGCTCCTAAACGAAAAGCAGTTCTGTATAAATTGTACAGAAACGCGAGAAAAGGATTGTATCTGGAAGCTTGGGATAATAATACCTCCTCAACTGAAAAGATTTGAAATGAAGGAAAGTGCAAGAATAATAAAGTTTTGATAATCTACTTCGAGAATAAACAGTAGCTGAAGAGCAAGACAGGATAAACAATAGCGGAGCACTTTTTCGAAAGGCAATGGGAACCTAACACATAGTTCAGCAGATCTTAACTGGCAAGAGGCAATGCAAAATTTATTAAGGAAAAAATAAACTGAGATTAGTCACGACAAAAAACCTGTAATTATTGGGTGGCGAGAAACTACTGGAGTTAAAG